>NC_091212.1:3745975-4026198 GCF_040958095.1 Procambarus clarkii | reverse complement strand
TTATTATGTTTGTTATAATTGTTCTTATTCTTCCACCCTTTAACCTAACCTTTCAGAAGTAGTTTATTTGTTTATTGTGTTTGACGTATTTGTTAAAAATATTATCCTTATCCTAACCATTCAGATATGGTTTTCTTTCTCCGTTTTGTATATTTTACCCAAACCCACCATCACACTTAACCTTCCAACCTTCTTTTACTTTGTTTTTACATATGAGTTTATTCTTTATCTTATTATGTACAGTTTTAGGAATCAGATCTAATAAGACTTGAAATTGAAAAAACAAGAGAGCAAGGGAATGGGTGCAAGGAGTAAGAGATACTTTACCACATAACCCTAACAGCATCTTCACTTCATAACCCCAACAGCATCTTCACCACATAACTCCAGCAGCATCTTCACTACATAACCCCAGCAGCATCTTCACTACATAACCCCAACAGCATCTTCACTACAAAGCCCCAGCAGCATCTTCACTATATAACCCCAGCAGCATCTTCACCACACAACCCCGGCAGCATCTTTACCACACAACCCCCGGCAGCATCTTCACCACATAAATCCAAAATCATCTTCACTACATAACCCCAGCTGCATCTTCACCACATAACCCCCAGCAGCATCTTCACCTCATAACCCCAGCAGCATCTTTACCATAACCCCCAGCAGCATTTTCATCTCACAACCTCAGCAGCATCTTCACTACATAACCCCCTGCAGCACTTTAATCACATAACCCCAGCAGCATCTTCACCACATAACCCCCAGCAGCATCTTCACCACAAAACCCCAGCAGCATCTTCACCACATAACCCCAGCAGCATCTTCACTACATAACCCGAACAGCATCTTCACCACACAACTCCAGCATCATCTTCATTGCATAATCCCAGCAACATCTTCACCACATAACCCCAGTAGCATCTTCACCACATAACCCAGCAGCATCATCACCTCATAACCCCAGCAGCATCTTCACCACATAACTCCAGCAGCATCTTCACCACGTAACCCCATCATCATCTTCACTACATAACCCCTTTAGCAACTTCTTAACGTAACCCCAGCAGCATCTTCACTACATAACTCCAACAGCATCTTCACCATATAACTCCAGCAGCATCTTCACCACGTAACACCAGCAGCATCTTTACTACATAACCCCAACAGCATTTTCTCTACATAACTCCAGCAGCATCTTCACCACGTAACCCCAGAAACATCTTCAATCATTACCACAGCAGAATCTTCACCTCATTTTCCAGCAACATCTTCACTCATTTCCCCAGCAGCATCTTCACCACCTAACCCCAGCAGTATCTTTATCAGACAGCCCCAACGGCATCTTCACCACATAACCAGAGCAGCATTTTCGTCACATAACCCCAACAACATTTTCACAACATAACCCCAGCAGCATCTTTATCTTATAACCCAACAGCATCTTCACCACATAACCCCAACAGCATCTTCACTACATAACTCCAGCAGCGTCTTCACTACATAACCCCAACAGCATCTTTACTACAAAACCCCAACAGCATCTTCACTACATAACCCCAGCAGCATCTTCACCACCTAACCCCAGCAGTATCTTTATCAGACAGCCCCAACGGCATCTTCACCACATAACCAGAGCAGCATCTTCGTCACATAACCCCAACAGTATTTTCACAACAAATCCAAGCACCATCTTCATCACATAACCCCTACATCATCTTCACTACATAACCCCAGCGGCATCTTCACTAAATAACCCCAGCAGCATCTTCACTACATAACCCCAGCAGCATCTTCACTACATAACCCCAGCAGCATCTTCACTACATAACCCCAGCAGCATCTTTACTACATAACTCCAGCAACATCTTCACTACATAACTCAATGAAAATCTTCACCACAACCTAAATCATCTTCATTTAACCTACAGCAGCATCTTCACTACAATACCCCAGCAGCATCTTCACTACATAACCCTAGCAGCATCTTTACTACATAACCCCAACAGCATCTTTACTACATAACCCTAGCAGCATCTTTACCACATAACTACAGCAGCATCTGTACTACATAAACCCAGCAACTTCTTCACTACATAACTCCAGCAGCATTTACTAAATAACCCTAACAGCATCTTCACTAATTAACCCCAACAGCATCTTCACCACATAACCCAAGCAGCTTCTTCACCACATAACTCAAGAAGCACCTTCACTTCATAACCCCAGCAGCATTTTCACTACATAACCCCAATAGCATCTTCACTACATAACCCCAGCAGCATCTTCATCTCACAACCCTTACAGCATCTTTACCACATAACTCCAGCAGCATCTTCCCCACATAACCCCCTGCAGCATTTTCATCACATAACCCCCAGCAGCATCTTCACCACATAACCCCCAGCAGCATCTTCACCACATAACCCCATCTGCTTCTTCACCATATAGCCCCAGCAGCATCTTCACTACATAACCCCAGCAGCATCTTCACTACATAACCCCAGCAGCATCTTCGCTACAAAACTCTAACAGCATCTTCACCAGATAACCACCGGCAGCATCTTTACCACATAGCCCCAGCAGCATCTTCACCACACAACCCCTGGCAGCATCTTCACCACATAACTCCAATAGCATCTTCACTACATAACCCCAGCAGCATCTTCACCACATAACCCCAGGAGCATCTTCATCTCACAACCCCAGCAGCATCATTACCATATAACTGCATCAGCATCTTCCCCACATAACCCCCTGCAGCATTTTAATCACATAACACACAGCAGCATCTTTACCACATAACCCCCAGCAGCATCTCACCACATAACCCCAGCAGAATCTTCACTACATAACCCCAACAGCATCTTCACTACATTAGACGAGCAGCGTCTTCCTTACTTTACCCAACAGCCTTTTCACTACATAACCCAAGCAGCATCTTCACTACATAACCCCAGCAGCATCTTCACTACATAACCCAACAGTCTTTTCTCTACATAACCCAAGCAGCATCTTCACAACATTACCCCATCAGTATTTTCACCACATAACTCCAGCAGCATCTTCTCTACACAACTCCAGCAGCATCTTCACTACATAACCCCAGCAGCATCTTCACTACACAACTCCTACAGCATCATCACTACATACCCCAGCAGCATTGTCACTGCATAACCCCAGCAGCATCTTCACTACATAACCCCAGCAGCATCTTCACTACATACGAGCAGCAGCATCATCATCACATAACCCCAGCAGCATCTTTACCACATAACCCAAGCAGCATCTTCATCACATAACCCTTACAGCATCATCACTACATAACCCCAGCAGCATCGTCACTGCATAACCCCAGCAGCATCTTCACTACATAACCCCAGCAGCATCTTCACTACATAAGAGCAGCAGCATCTTCACTATATAACCCCAGCCGCATCTTTACCACATATCCCCAGCAACATCTTCACTCATTACCCCAGCAGCATCTTCACAACATAACTCCAATAGCATCTTCACTACATAACCCCAGCAGCATCTTCACCACATAACCCCAGCAGCACCTTTACCACATAACCCCAGCTGCATCTTTACCACACAACCCCATTAGGATCTTCATCTCACAACGCCAGAAGCATCTTTACCACATAACTCCCAGCAGCATCTTCACCACCTAACCCCAGCCTCATCTTCACAATATAACCCCAGCAGCATCTTCATTACATAACTCCAGCAGCATCTTCACAACATAAACCCAGCAGCATCTTCACCACATAACCCCAGTAGCATTATCACAACATAATCCCAGCATCATCTTCACTACATAACTCCATTAGCATCTTCTCAACATTAGCCCAGCAGAATCTTCACTACACAACCCCAACAGCATCTTCTCTACAAAACTCCAGCAGCATCTTCACCACGTAACCCCAGCAGCATCTTCACTACGTAACTCCAACAGCATCTTCTCTACATTACCAAAGCAACATCTTCACTCATTACCCCAGCAGAATCTTCACCACATATCTCCAGCAACATCTTCACTCATTACCCCAGCAGTATTTTCATCACATAATCCCATCAACATCTTCACTCATTACCCCAGCAGCATCTTCACCACATATCCTAGCAGTATCTTCATCACATAACCCCAACGGGATCTTCACCAAATAACCCCAGCTGCATCTTCGTCACATAACCCCAACAGCATCTTTACCACATAACCCCAGCAGCATCTTCACTACATAACCCGAACAGCATCTTCACCACACAACTCCAGCATATCTTCATTGCATAACCCCAGCAACATCTTCACCACATAACCCCAGTAGCATCTTCACCACATAACCCCATCAGCATCATCACCTCATAACCCCAGCAGCATCTTCACCACATAACTCCTGCAGCATCTTCACCACGTAACCCCAGCATCATCTTCACTACATAACCCCTTTAGCAACTTCTTAACGTAACCCCAGCAGCATCTTCACTACATAACCCCAACAGCATCTTCACCATATACCTCCAGCAGCATCTTCACCACGTAACACCAGCAGCATCTTTACTACATAACCCCAACAGCATTTTCTCTACATAACTCCAGCAGCATCTTCACCACGTAACCCCAGCAACATCTTCAATCATTACCACAGCAGAATCTTCACCACATTTCCCCAGCAACATCTTCACTCATTTCCCCAGCAGCATCTTCACCACCTAACCCCAGCAGTATCTTTATCAGACAGCCCCAACGGCATCTTCACCAAATAACCAGAGCAGCATCTTCGTCACATAACCCCAACAACATTTTCACAACATAACCCCAGCAGCATCTTTATCTTATAACCCAACAGCATCTTCACCACATATCCCCAACAGCATCTTCACAACATAATCCAAGCACCATCTTCATCACATAACCCAACAGCATCTTCACCACATAACCCCAGCGGCATCTTTACGACATAACCCAAGCAGCATCTTCATCACATAACCCCTACAGCATCTTCACTACACATAACCCCAGCAGCATCTTCACTGCATAACCCCAGCAGCATCTTCACTACATAACCCCAGCAGCATCTTCACTACATAACCCAGCAGCATCTTCACCACATAACTCCTGCAACATCTTTACTACATAACCGCTGAATCATCTTAACCACACAATCCTCAGCAGCGTCTTCACTACATAACTCAATGAACATCTTCACCACAACCTATATCATCTTCATTTAACCAACAGCAGCATCTTCACTACAATACCCCAGCAGCATCTTAACTACATAACCCCAGCAGCATCTTCACCACATAACCACAACATCATCTTCACTACATAACCCCAGCAGCATCTTCACTACATAATCCCAGCAGCATCTTCACTACATAACCCGAACAGCATTTTCACCACATAACCCCAACAGCATCTTCACTACATAACCCCAGCAGCATCTTCACTACATAACCCCAGCAGCATCTTCGCTACAAAACTCTAACAGCATCTTCACCAGATAACCACCGGCAGCATCTTTACCACATAGTCCCAGCAGCATCTTCACCACACAACCCCTGGCAGCATCTTCACCACATAACTCCAATAGCATCTTCACTACATAACCCCAGCAGCATCTTCACCACATAACCCCAGGAGCATCTTCATCTCACAACCCCAGCAGCATCATTACCATATAACTGCCTCAGCATCTTCCCCACATAACCCCCTGCAGCATTTTAATCACATAACACACAGCAGCATCTTTACCACATAACCCCCAGCAGCATCTTCACCACATAACCCCAGCAGAATCTTCACTACTAACCCCAACAGCATCTTCACTACATTAGACGAGCAGCGTCTTCCTTACTTTACCCAACAGCCTTTTCACTACATAACCCAAGCAGCATCTTCACTACATAACCCCAGCAGCATCTTCACTACATAACCCCAGCATCATCTTCACTACATAACCCCTACAGCATCATCACTACATACCCCAGCAGCATCGTCACTGCATAACCCCAGCAGCATCTTCACTACATAACCCCAGCAGCATCTTCACTACATACGAGCAGCAGCATCATCACCACATAACCCCAGCAGCATCTTCACCACATAACCCAAGCAGCATCTTCATCACATAACCCCTACAGCATCATCACTACATAACCCCAGCAGCATCGTCACTGCATAACCCCAGCAGCATCTTCACTACATAACCCCAGCAGCATCTTCACTACATAAGAGCAGCAGCATCTTCACTACATAACCCCAGCCGCATCTTCACCACATATCCCCAGTAACATCTTCACTCATTACCCCAGCAGCATCTTCACAACGTAACTCCAATAGCATCTTCACTACATAACCCAAGCAGCATATTCACCACATAACCCCAGCAGCATCTTTACCACATAACCCCAGCTGCATCTTTACCACACAACCCCATTAGGATCTTCATCTCACAACGCCAGAAGCATCTTTACCACATAACTCCCAGCAGCATCTTCACCACATAACCCCAGCTTCATCTTCACCACATAACCCCAGCAGCGTTTTCACTACATAACCCGAACAGCATCTTCACCACATCACCCCAGCAGCATCTTCGTTACATAACTCCAGCAGCATCTTCACAACATAAACCCAGCAGCATCTTCACCACATAACCCCAGTAGCATTATCACAACATAATCCCTGCTTCATAATGTTCTGCTGAATGCAGAACATGAGAAAACATATATTTACTCCAAACTAATATAATTTCATTATGAAATAAGTAAATAAGTAGCATCAAAGGAAGTCGACAGTCCAAGCGTCAATGTTGTGGAGCGACTTATCCAAGATATATCGTTGTTTGGAAAGTGTTTGTTGGCATATCCAGTTGTCGCACTTCTCTGCACAAATTATCACAAATTTAAATTATAATGTTAACAAGTAGAATACGTATTTTTAATAAAATCTAACATAACTAGCCAGAAAACATTTAACATTTATTAAAACATATATGTTTGGAAGTTAAATCGACTTCATAGGACAATAGTTTTGTTATATATACTCGTTATTCGTTGACATGCGTTCGCTACTTAAACTACCATGTACTGTACTTATGTAAAATCTCCCATGTCTCTTCGCTCATCTCACCGAACCCTACAGGCTTTGTGATATTGTTTAATTCATTGAGATTTGCAAATAAAGCTTATAATTGTATATGTTATCAAAAAGGCAGAGCTTTGTTTAGTTCATTTATTATGCACCCCATACCCATCCTATGAGCGATAGTGGAGTGATACAGAGGCACATAATGGGCTCAGGGACTGAGCCCACAATTCATATAGCCAAGCAAGTTATAATCTTGACAAGCTAGTTACAAAAGTCAATGCACATTGTCACATCAACAATGGGCTCGAGACCGACCACAAGTACAGTTTATAATTTAAGCAACTGACATATATGGAGTGCTAGTGTCACAATTGATATGTTTATCCTACACATAACCCCTCTCCCCCATCCAATGGGCAGCGGTGGATACGTTACAATCAAGTCGTTTTTGCGTTTTATTCAGAGATTAGATCTTATTGGGTGAGGAAAGATATTCATATTTTAAAGAAGGCTTCTTGGCTGATGCTCTCAATTGATGGAAAATATACAACCTTTTGAAAATCAATATTAGTTTGATCTAGATATTGTAATTAACGAAAGTATTTATGTCATCAGAAAGGTAGAAATATAGGCTACATTTAAAATCCTTTGTCATAAATATAACTGAAGTGAAAACGAAGATATATGCGTTTTGATAGTTACTTGATGGCTAGCTCTGGAAGTGTGAAGCCCTGCACACCAGCCAATAAATTGTATAATTAGTTTCCATATATTTTAATTAATCTTAAAAATCTATGTCAGATGAAAGGAAGATGTAGCCGTTAATGTGACAACATTTAAAAATATATATCTCTTAAGTTAAATAAATAATACCACCTTATCGCCGGTGTCCAGACACATGAAAACTACCTAGATATCAGTATCCAGCCAGGCGGGGATCACAGGCTGCACCATACTGATAAATTATGTAATGCACTACTTGTGGTCGATCTCGAACCCATTTATGTTGTGACGACTTATAGTGAATTTTGTAACTAGCTCATCAAGATTGTAACTTGCTTAGCTAAATGAATTGTGGGGTTCGGTCCATTTATTTTCTTTCTTTATTATGCACTCCATAATACACATCCCGTGGGCGGTGGTGTAAAGGATTACAGAGGCACATAATCGGTTCAGGAATTGAACCCTCTAGTTCGTTTAGCTAAGCAAATAACAATCTTTTGACGCTAGTTACAAAATTATTAATGTACACATACTTATGCATACATGTACATATTCATACGTATACATATATACATACACATACATATTTAATGACCCACACAAATACACACATCAGTAATCTTTTGTGTCACAAGTAATTCAACAAGAGGCTCACAACAGTCACTATACAAGCCACTTTACATCTATGAGGAGTCGCACAGTTACTAGTCTTGCTCCAAACCCACCCAACTGGGCGGCAGCTTTACAGTTACCTGGTGTTATTCTTCACCTATATCTTTTTCTGGTTAATCCCTATTTACATTATGCAGTTCAGGTTTCGTCGCCATACTGTAGTTTTTAGTTTAGTTAATTTATCACATAATGGGTTCAGGGACTGAACACACAATTTATTTATCTAAGCAAGTTACAATCTTGAGGAGCTAGCCACAAAATTCATAACACATCGTCACATCAACTGGGCGGCAGCTTTGCAGTCATGTGCATGCATTACCTACAGTAAGCAAATTTTGGATACTTCGCTAAAATTTCGGGCAGCACATCATTATGAATGAAGTACTTACACATTTCATGGACACCATTGATGGTGTTATCTTTAAATTCCGCGATTTTTTCACATTCCGTTATATAATGACGCAAAGTATGCGAATAGTTCTGCTGACAGATTTTACATTTAGTCAAATCTAGATCATCAGATGTTACAAACTCCCAGAGGTACTTGTAGCTGAGCCTAAACCTAGCAGTGGTAACATCTAGAAGTCTGCTAACATTATTGGATGACCCATAGACGTGCGATTCATCAAAGTTTACACAATATTGTGAAATTGAGAGTCAGTGTAGTAACATAAATTGGTAAATCATAAATATTGTAAGTTAAGAATCTGATGCATGTGTGTGTGTTGGGGGGGGGGGGGTTATACCCGTGGTAAGTGAGAGTGGAAAGTAACCTTAGACGTTCTGCGGTCAATTTGGGGGGGGGAGGGAGGGAGGGAGGGAGAGTCAAATTCACCCTCCAACATCTGGGCATAGTACCACCAGCCTCCACAACACTCCATCAGCCTCCAGCTGATGCTTGTAGATGCCTCATCTAACCTCACTTATGTCACACATTAACCTACAGTTCCTGTGATATTTAAACTCCTCATCACAGTGGCGTCTCACCAATATAAACTGTATTGGATTTTGTCACGAAATAGCTATATGCTGACTGGACGTGTATGTATGCATGTATGTGCATGTATGTATGTATGTATGTATGTATGTATGTATGTATGTATGTATGTATGTATGTATGTATGTATGTATGTATGTATGTATGTATGTATGTATGTATTCCCAATCACGTTAAAGACTCCCCCTCTATCATCCAGTTTAAGAGAAAAACAACTATGTACTAAATAATCGACTCCTTGTAACTTTAATTATGCTGACCTTCCTATCTGTATTCAGACTGAGCCTACCATCATTTAGGTGATTATAACGCTAGACATAGGAATATTGGTAATTCGCAGTTCAGTAATCGTAACGGCAACCAACTGGTGTCACTATTAGGTAGTCACGATGATGCACAGATTGTGGGTGACCTTGAACCGACGAATATCTACGGAGGTATTCTTGATCTATGTCTCGGTTTCAACGTCTCCCACACCGTGTGCGCCTCGTCAATAGTGCCAGATATGGCGTCTGATCATCTGGCCATATTAGCCACTGTAAGCATTGGCAGCTCTATCCTCCCTGGTGGAGTGTTCAAGCGGAAGAGGCTGGCTGTGCCCATCGATCAACGAGACAATCTTGTTGCTCATGTGTCAGATTGGTGCAGTTCATCTGAGCCTTCATCAGTTGAAGATTTTAACAATGAGCTCACAGGTACTATCGAACAGTTTATAGAATCACTTGATTCATCGTCCAGGCCACGTAACCCAAATTACACTGGTCATAGCACTTATGTTTATTATAATGATTCTAAATTGCAGACACTAAAACGCACTGCCAGAATAATTGGACTAGCTTGTAGAAGGACCCGCACTGCTGAAATGCTTCGGCTCTTTCAAGCGGCTCTGGCTAAGGCCAGGGAACGTATGGTGGAGCTGAGGCAGACAGACTGGGAAACTTTTGTCCGTGGTCTCAATTCTCACACGCCACTAAGTCGGGCATGGAAGGATATCAACAAGATCAAAGGGAAAAATGCTGCAGAGATCTCGTACCCTAATCCTCTGCACAGAGCAAATGAGCTTGTTGGTGCTTGGGCCACGACTTCCAGCTTTGACAGTCTTCCTCTACCCTCACAGAATGAATTAAATGATAGATATACTGATAGGGCAAGGTTCCTTGACTTCATGCTTCATCAAGAGGATGACTGTGACATGCTTTTACTGAATACGAACTAGATTCTGCTCTACATAAAGGCAAAGCTACATCACCCGGGGAGGATGGAGTTACTGACGGCATACTGCATATGCTTCTGCTAGTTCCAGGGAATACCTTTCTTCAATTGTATAATATGAGCTATGTAACTGGGGAGCTTCCTAAGTCATGGACCAACAGTGTTATTATTCCCATTCCTAAACCTCACCAGCCGAGTGCTTTTCGCCCAATCTCCCTCACTAGTTGTCTCTATAAGTGTCTTGAGAGGATGGTTCTCAACCGTCTCCTTTACAAAATTATTAATATGTTGTCCCCAGATATATGGCTTTATGCATGGAAAGAGTGTACATCACTGTATTACCACATTCCTCACCCTGCATACTGATAGGTCATATACCACTTTCCTAGATCTTAAGTCAGCCTTTGACATTGCTAACCCACACGTCATTCTGAGAGAACTTGCTAAAATGAATGTTGGAATGTTAATGTTAAAAATTGTTCAAACTGAAATAAATATATAACACTGTACGGTACAGTTGTGTTTAATTATGTTTTGCGATTCCTTTGGAAAAGGTATTTGTGCACCAAGTACTACTAGGTCATTATGAGATATGCTGAATGTTGTCAATATACCATCTGAATACGCTTCACTTTGCGTTAATCATTGGACGTCCTAATGATTAAGGTCCCCAAAAGGACTTAATCAGACCTCAGTGGATAATTTTTCCCTCTCTCTCTCTCTCTCTCAGAGCATCCCCTTATGTGTTGTATGTGGGTGCTGAAGTTCAGTCTCTTGTCTATGTATAGGTGAAGGAACTTTCCATAATTGTTATTGCTAATGTTTACTTGTAATACTGGGTATACATCCGGTGTTCTTACCCTCGACCGCGGCGAGGGTAAGCCGTGGTCGTATGGTCTGAAACCCACAAATATTTACAATGGGGGGGGGGGGATAACATTTCCTCTTCAAGCACGCGCACACAAATGAACTATGTTACTTAACTGGAAGCACTCGTACAACATAATTTACACGATTTCTCAGGATAATTATACTTCTTACCAGCATATATACACTATAGTACCTAGGAGGTTCTCTTCAATGTATCTAAGATAATTAAAAGAACCCAAGCAAACCACTGTGGAAATGTGCAGGACAAACATATCAATTGTGACACTAGCTCTCCACATATGGCATTTGCTTAATTTAGAAACTGTACTTGTGGTCGATCTCGAACCCACGTTGTTGATGTGACGATGTGTTATGAATTTTGTGGCTAGCTCCTCAAGATTGTAACTTGCTTAGATAAATAAATTGTGTTCAGTCCCTGAACCCATTATGTGATAAATTAACTAAACTAAAAACTATAGTCTGGCGACGAAACCTGAACTGCATAATGTAAATAGGGATTAACCAGAAAAAGATATAGGTGAAGAATAACACCAGGTAACTGCGTTAATTACAATATCTAGATCAAACTAACATTGATTTTCAAAGGTTGTATATTTTCCATCAATGGAGAGCATCAGCCAAGAAGCCTTCTTTAAAATATGAATATCTTTCCGCACCCAATAAGATCTAATCTCTAAATAAAACGCAAAAAACGACTTGATTGTAACCTATCCACCGCTGCCCATTGGATGGGGGAGAGGGGTTATGTGTAGGATAAACATATCAATTGTGACACTAGCCCTCCATATATGTCAGTTGCTTAAATTATAAACTGTACTTGTGGTCGGTCTCGAGCCCATTGTTGATGTGACAATGTGCATTGACTTTTGTAACTAGCTTATCAAGATTATAACTTCCTTGGCTATATGAATTGTGGGGCTCAGTCCCTGAGCCCATTATGTGCCTCTGTAACACTACACTATCGCCCATAGGATGGGTATGGGGTGCATAATAAATGAACTAAACTAAGCTCTGCCTTTTTGTTAACAGATACAATTATCAGCTTTATTTGTGAATCTCAATTAATTAAACAATATATCACAGAGCCTGTAGGGTTCGGTGAGATGAGCGAAGAGACATGGGAGATTAAATGGGATTCTTGTAATGTTATTTGTCTATTTGTACTCACTGAATTTGTGCGCCCCTTGAGGGACTTGAAGTAGAGGGGGGTAGAAATAGCCTAAGCTACTCTATCCCTTTGAGATGTATTTATTGCTTATCTCAATAAACATACTTGAACTTGACATGGGAGATTTTACATAAGTACAGTACATGGTAGTTTAAGTAGCGAACGCATGTCAACGAATAACGAGTATATATAACAAAACTATTGTCCTATGAAGTCGATTTAACTTCCAAACATATATTTTTTAATAAATGTTAAATGTTTTCTGGCTAGTTATGTTAGATTTTATTAAAAATACGTATTCTACTTGTTAACATTATAATTTAAATTTGTGATAATTTGTGCAGAGAAGTGCGACAACTGGATATGCCAACAAACACTTTCCAAACAACGATATATCTTGGATAAGTCGCTCCACAACATTGACGCTTGGACCGTCGACTTCCTTTGATGCTACTTATTTACTTATTTCATAATGAAATTATATTAGTTTGGAGTAAATATATGTTTTCTCATGTTCTGCATTCAGCACCCACATTATAGTAAATATACCATATTACTTCATTACTTAAATAATGCTAGGAGGGTTTGAGTAGCTTTGGGTCTTTAGTGGACAGAATCTCCAATAGATGGGGCGAGAGTCGCCCCATCTCTCTCGCCCGAGCAAGAGTCGAAACTTAATTTAAAATTGATATATCTTTGTTCTCGAACATGATATATTTCATTTGGTGAAATCATAATAATGTTCATATCTCGGTCTTTCTGGAGGCATATAAGATTTTAGGCTTTATTAGCGTATCTTTGTTAATTATACAATATATCGGCAAGTGCGTAGGCGTCTGCACTCCATGCCCGACAAGCTACTGAGCGCTACTATAAAAACATATGTATCTTCACTTGAGCTATAAATATGTCTATTGTAATGTATTTAAAATGAAGCTCTTATTTCTATCTTGCTTAAGACATATAAAACATTTGTGTTTATTAACGAATTTACGTGAAATAAACATTGATTTGAGAGAGAGTTGCTCTGTCGTTCAGTCTGTACGGGGTGGGAGCTCCGTAATTTTTAAAATACATGTATCTTCATTAGAACTTTAAATATGTCTATGGTAAAGTGTTTAAAGTGAAGCTTATATGTCTGCCTTTCTTGAGACATATAAAACATATATGTTTATTAACGAATTCACTTGAAATAAACATTGTTCTGAGAGAGAGTTGCTCGGTCGATCAATCTGTCCGGGGTTAAAGCTCGGCTATTATAAAAGTACACGTATCTTCGCTTTAAATTTAAATATGCCCATGGTAAGGTATTTAGAATGAAGCTTATATTTATATCTTTCTTGTGACATATAAAACTCTTACGTTTATTAAGGAATCTGTGTGAAATAGGCATGGTTCTGAGATGAATGCTGCGGTTTTCGAGCTCGACGAGCAATGAAAACTGCCCCTTTTATAAAACTTCAAATATTTTCGGTTTTACTTAAAATATTTGTCTGGTAGAGGTTTAACATATAGTTCGCGTTTTTGTCTTTCTTCTGACTAATAAATAATTTTGGTTTAATAAGTCATCAAGATGTTTTCAACAATATTTCACATGTATTTCATGTGAACAATGTATTTCAACAATACAATACAACAAATACACACATTGGTACATTATTGCAAAGGCACTATACTATACATATATATATATATACTATATATATATATATATATATATATATATATATATATATATATATATATATATATATATATATATATATATATATATATATATATATATATATATATATATATATATATATATATATATATATATATATATATATAAATTGTTGCAAGTCGAGCAACAAATATTTTACATTGAACAACAAATGAGATTGGAAAAGCAGTATTGCCACCTCTGCTATACAGAAAAAAATAGACCCCAGACACACCCTATGGGTAGTAATGGACCCCCATACCGACACTATGAGGGGTAGTGGACCCCATAATAACACTATGGGCGGTAGTGGGCACTATACAAACACTATGGGCGGTAGTTGACTTCATAGCGACCCTGTGGGCGGTAGTGGACCCCCTGCCGACCCTGTGGGCGCCAGTGGACCCCATACCGACCCTGTGGGCGGCAGTGGACCCCTACCGACCCTGTCGACGCCCTACCGACCTGTGGGCGGTAGTGGACCCCATACCGACCCTGTGGGTGGCAGTGGACCCCATACCGACCCTGTGGGCGGTAGTGAACCCCTACCGACCCTGTGGGCGGCAGTTGACCCCCTACCAACCCTGTGGGCGGTAGTGGACCCTTTACCGACCCTGTGGGCGGCAGTGGACTCTATATGCTAATCCTGTGGGCGATACTGGACCCTATACTCATCCTGTGGGCGGCAATGGACGCTATACACATCCAGTGGGTGTTATTGGACCCCATACTTATTCTGTGGGTGGTTGGAGCCCCATACCCATCCTGTGGGTGATAGTGGACGCCATACTCATCCTGTGGGTGGTATTGGACCCCATACCCATCCTGTGGGTGGTTGTGAGCCCCATACCCATCCTGTCGGTGGTAGTGGACGCCATACACATCCAGTGGATGGTATTGGACCCCATTCCCTTCCTGTGGGTGGAAGTGATCCCCAAGTTTGCAGTAGTTTACCCCATAAACATTCCAACATAACATCGTTTTCTGTTAGCGTTCCTACAAAACATTCTTTAAAGATTTTAAAGCGCAAATTATGGTATATAATATTGATTGGTGAAGCACTGTTATTCTATGTAATAATTTATAGTGCTTATTATAATTTACTAAGAACAACTAATATTTCTCAAAACAAAACTACGAACCTTCAATAGGAAGTAGCTGATCTGTAATATTCTAAGAGCATGGACAATAGTAGGTAAATTTCACAACTCATGTGGGACCTGAAAACTACAATTTTCATTATAATTGAACCAATCTGGACTATTCTGCTATCTACGCTGATGGACGGGTACTGTGACACGTAAATTGGTACGTGAGGAAGAGTTTGGGCCTTGGTAAAAAAGGTAACTGGAAATATATCACATATGTACTAAATCATATTCAACATATTGACTTTAAGCATTAAGTCATATATGTGCTGTCTTGTGTGAGAACGGGTTGAACCCCCAGCAGCATCTTCACCACATAACCCCATCTGCTTCTTCACCACATAGCCCCAGCGGCATCTTCACTACATAACCCGAACAGCATTTTCACCACATAACCCCAACAGCATCTTCACTACATAACGCCAGCAGCATCTTCACAACATAACCCCAGCAGCATCTTCACTACATAACCCCAGCAGCATCTTCGCTACAAAACTCTAACAGCATCTTCACCAGATAACCACCGGCAGCATCTTTACCACATAGCCCCAGCAGCATCTTCACCACACAACCCCCGGCAGCATCTTCACCACATAACTCCAATAGCATCTTCACTACATAACCCCAGCAGCATCTTCACCACATAACCCCAGGAGCATCTTCATCTCACAACCCCAGCAGCATCATTACCATATAACTGCATCAGCATCTTCCCCACATAACCCCCTGCAGCATTTTAATCACATAACACACAGCAGCATCTTTACCACATAACCCCCAGCAGCATCTTCACCACATAACCCCAGCAGAATCTTCACTACGTAACCCCAACAGCATCTTCACTACATTAGACGAGCAGCAACTTCCTTACTTTACCCAACAGCCTTTTCACTACATAACCCAAGCAGCATCTTCACTACATAACCCCAGCAGCATCTTCACTACATAACCCAACAGTCTTTTCTCTACATAACCCAAGCAGCATCTTCACAACATTACCCCATCAGTATTTTCACCACATAACTCCAGCAGCATCTTCACCACGTAACCCCAGCATCATCTTCACTACATAACCCCATTAGCAACTTCTTAACATAACCCCAGCAGCATCTTCACTACATAACCCCAACAGCATCTTCACCATATAACTCCAGCAGCATCTTCACCACGTAACACGAGCAGCATCTTTACTACATAACCCCAACAGCATTTTCTCTACATAACTCCAGCAGCATCTTCACCACGTAACCCCAGCAACCTCTTCAATCATTACCGCAGCAGAATCTTCAACACATTTCCCCAGCAACATCTTCACTCATTTCCCCGCAGCATCTTCACCGTATATTCCAGCAACATCTTCAATCATTACCACAGCAGAATCCTCACCACATTTCCCCAGCAACATCTTCACTCATTACCTCAGCAGCATCTTCACCACCTAACCCCAGCAGTATCTTTATCAGACAGCCCCAACGGCATCTTCACCACATAACATGAGCAGCATCTTCGTCACATAACCCCAACAACATTTTCACAACATAACCCCAGCAGCATCTTTACCACATAGCCCCAGCAGCATCTTCACCACACAACCCCCGGCAGCATCTTCACCACATAACTCCAATAGCATCTTCACTACATAACCCCAGCAGCATCTTCACCACATAACCCCAGGAGCATCTTCATGTCACGACCCCAGCAGCATCTTTACCATATAACTGCATCAGCATCTTCCCAACATAACCCCCTGCAGCATTTTAATCACATAACACACAGCAGCATCTTTACCACATAACCCCCAGCAGCATCTTCACCACATAACCCCAGCAGAATCTTCACTACATAACCCCAACAGCATCTTCACTACATTAGACGAGCAGCGTCTTCCTTACTTTACCCAACAGCCTTTTCACTACATAACCCAAGCAGCATCTTCACTACATAACCCTAGCAGCATCTTCACTACATAACCCCAGCAGCATCTTCGCTACAAAACTCTAACAGCATCTTCACAAGACAACCACCGGCAGCATCTTCACCACATAACCCCAGCAGAATCTTCACTACATAACCCAAGCAGCATCTTCACTACATTACCCCAGCAGCGTCTTCACTACTTTACCCAACCGTCTTTTCTCTACATAACCCAAGCAGCATTTTCACAACATTACCCCATCAGTATTTTCACCACATAACTCCAGCAGCATCTTCTCTACACATCTCCAGCAGCATCTTCACTACATAACCCCAGCAGCATCTTCACTACATAACCCCTACAGCATCATCACTACATACCCCAGCAGCATCGTCACTGCATAACCCCAGCAGCATCTTCACTACATAACCCCAGCAGCATCTTCACTACATACGAGCAGCAGCATCATCACCACATAACCCCAGCAGCATCTTCACCACATAACCCAAGCAGCATCTTCATCACATAACCCCTACAGCATCATCACTACATAACCCCAGCAGCATCGTCACTGCATAACCCCAGCAGCATCTTCACTACATAACCCCAGCAGCATCTTCACTACATAAGAGCAGCAGCATCTTCACTACATAACCCCAGCAGCATCTTCACTACATAAGAGCAGCAGCATCTTCACTACGTAACCCCAGCCGCATCTTCACCACATATCCCCAGCAACATCTTCACTCATTACCACAGCAGCATCTTCACAACATAAATCCAATAGCATCTTCACTACATAACCCCAGCAGCATCTTCACTACATAACCCTCAGCAGCATCTTCACCACATAACCCCAGCAGCATCTTTACCACATAACCCAGCAGCATCTTTACCACACAACCCCATTAGGATCTTCATCTCACAACGCCAGAAGCATCTTTACCACATAACTCCCAGCAGCATCTTCACCACATAACCCCAGCCTCATCTTCACCACATAACCCCAGCAGCGTTTTCACTACATAACCCGAACAGCATCTACACCACATAACCCCAGCAGCATCTTCATTACATAACTCCAGCAGCATCTTCACAACATAAACCCAGCAGCATCTTCACCACATAACCCCAGTAGCATTATCACAACATAATCCCAGCATCATCTTCACTACACAACCCCATTAGCATCTTCTCGACATAAGCCCAGCAGAATCTTCACTACACAACCCCAACAGCATCTTCTCTACAAAACTCCAGCAGCATCTTCACCACGAAACCCTAGCAGCATCTTCACTACGTAACTCCAACAGCATCTTCTCTACATTACCCAAGCAACATCTTCACTCATTACCCCAGCAGAATCTTCACCACATATCCCCAGCAACATCTTCACTCATTACCCCAGCAGTATTTTCATCACATAATCCCACCAACATCTTCACTCATTACCCAGCAGCATCTTCACCACATACCCTAGCAGTATCTTCATCACATAACCCCAACGGGATCTTCACCACATAACCCCAGCTGCATCTTCGTCACATAACCCCAACAGCATATTCACCACATAACCCCAGCAGCATCTTCACTACAAAACCCGAACAGCATCTTCACCACACAACTCCAGCATCATCTTCATTGCATAACCCCAGCAACATCTTCACCACATAACCCCAGTAGCATCTTCACCACATAACCCCATCAGCATCATCACCTCATAACCACCGGCAGCATCTTCACCACATAACCCCAGCAGAATCTTCACTACATAACCCAAGCAGCATCTTCACTACATTACCCCAGCAGCGTCTTCACTACTTTACCCAACAGTCTTTTCTCTACATAACCCAAGCAGCATTTTCAGAACATTACCCCATCAGTATTTTCACCACATAACTCCAGCAGCATCTTCTCTACACAACTCCAGCAGCATCTTCACTACATAACCCCAGCAGCATCTTCACTACATAACCCCTACAGCATCATCACTACATACCCCAGCAGCATCGTCACTGCATAACCCCAGCAGCATCATCACTACATACCCTACATCGCTACATAACCCCATTAGCAACTTCTTAACATAACCCCAGCAGCATCTTCACTACATAACCCCAACAGCATTTTCTCTACATAACTCCAGCAGCATCTTCACCACGTAACCCCAGCAACATCTTCAATCATTACCACAGCAGAATCTTCAACACATTTCCCCAGCAACATCTTCACTCATTTCCCCAGCAGCATCTTCACCATATATTCCAGCAACATCTTCAATCATTACCACAGCAGAATCTTCACACATTTCCCCAGCAACATCTTCACTCATTACCTCAGCAGCATCTTCACCCCTAACCCCAGCAGTATCTTTATCAGACAGCCCCAACGGCATCTTCACCACACAACCTGAGCAGCATCTTCGTCACATAACCCAAACAACATTTTCACAACATAACCCCAGCAGCATCTTTATCTTATAACCCAACAGCATCTTCACCACATAACCCCAACAGCATCTTCACTACATAACTCCAGCAGCGTCTTCACTACATAACCCCAGCAGCATCTTTACTACAAAACCCCAACAGCATCTTCATTACATAACCCCAACAGTATTTTCACAACATAATCCCAGCACCATCCCCATCACATAACCCAACAGCATCCTCACCACATAACCCCAGCGGCATCTTCATGGCAAAACCCAAGCAGCATCTTCATCACATAAACCCTACAGCATCTTCACTACATAACCCCAGCAGCATCTTCACTACATAACCCAAGCAGCATCTTCACTACATAACCCCAGCAGCATCTTCACACATAACTCCAGCAACATCTTCACTACATAACCGCTGAATCATCTTAACCACACAATCCTCAGCAGCGTCTTCACTACATAACTCAATGAACATCTTCACCACAACCTATATAATCTTCATTTAACCTTCAGCAGCATCTTCACTACAATACCCCAGCAGCATCTTAACTACACAACACCAGCAGCATCTTCACCACATAACCACAACATCATCTTCACTACATAATCCCAGCAGCATCTTCACTACATAACCCTAGCAGCATCTTTACTACATAACCTCAACAGCATCTTCACTACATAACCCTAGCAGCATCTTCACCACGTAATTACAGCAGCATCTGTACTACATAACCCCAGCAACTTCTTCACTACATAACTCCAGCAGCATCTTACTAAATAACCCTAACATCATCTTCACTACTTAACCCAACCGCATTTTCACCACATAACCCAAGCAGCTTCTTCAACACATAACTCAAGAAGCACCTTCACTTCATAACCCCAGCAGCATTTTCACTACATAACCCCAATAGCATCTTCACTACATAACCCTAGCAGCATCTTTATCTCACAACCTCTGCAGCATCTTTACCACATAACTCCAGCAGCATCTTCCCCACATAACCCCCTGCAGCATTTTCATCACGTAACCCCCAGCAGCATCTTCACCACATAACCCCCAGCAGCATCTTCACCACATAACCCCAGCAGCATCTTCACCACATAACCCCATCAGCTTCTTCACCACATAGCCCCAGCAGCATCTTCACTACATAATCCGAACAGCATTTTCACCACATAACCCCAACAGCATCTTCACTACATAACCCCAACAGCATCTTCCCCAAATAACCCCAGCAGCATCTTCACTACATAACCACAGCAGCATCTTCACTACATAACCCCAGCAGCATCTTCACTACATAACCACAGCAGCATCTTCACTACATAACCCCAGCAGCATCTTCGCTACAAAACTCTAACAGCATCTTCACCAAATAACCACCGGCAGCATCTTTACCACATAGCCCAGCAGCATCTTCACCACACAACCCCCGGCAGCATCTTCACCACATAACTCCAATAGCATCTTCACTACATAACCCAGCAGCATCTTCACCACATAACCCCAGGAGCATGTTCATCTCACAACCCCAGCAGCATCTTTACCATATAACTGCATTAGCATCTTCCCCACATAACCCCCTGCAGCATTTTAACCACATAACCCCCAGCAGCATCTTTACTACATAACCCCAACAGCATCTTCACTACATACCCAGCAGCGTCTTCCTTACTTTACCCAACAGCCTTTTCACTACATAACCCAAGCAGCATCTTCACTACATAACCCCAGCAGCATCTTCACTACATAACCCAGCAGCATCTTCACTACATAACCCCAGCAGCATCTTCACTACATAACCCCAGCAGCATCTTCACTACATAACCCCAGCAGCATCTTCGCTCCAAAACTCTAACAGCATCTTCACCAAATAACCACCGGCAGCATCTTTACCACATAGCCCAGCAGCATCTTCACCACACAACCCCCGGCAGCATCTTCACCACATAACTCCAATAGCATCTTCACTACATAACCCCAGCAGCATCTTCACCACATAACCCCAGGAGCATCTTCATCTCACAACCTCAGCAGCATCTTTACCATATAACTGCATTAGCATCTTCTCCACATAACCCCCTGCAGCATTTTAATCACATAACCCCCAGCAGCATCTTTACTACATAACCCCAACAGCATCTTCACTACATTACCCCAGCAGCGTCTTCCTTACTTTACCCAACAGCCTTTTTACTACATAACCCAAGCAGCATCTTCACTACATAACCCCAGCAGCATCTTCACTACATAACCCAACAGTCTTTTCTCTACATAACCCAAGCAGCATCTTCACAACATTACCCCATCAGTATTTTCACCACATAACTCCAGCAGCATCTTCTCTACACAACTCCAGCAGCATCTTCACTACATAACCCCAGCAGCATCTTCACTACATAACTCCTACAGCATCATCACTACATACCCCAGCAGCATCGTCACTGCATAACCCCAGCAGCATCTTCACTACATAACCCCAGCAGCATCTTCACTACATACGAGCAGCAGCATCATCACCACATAACCCCAGCAGCATCTTTACCACATAACCCAAGCAGCATCTTCATCACATAACCCTTACAGCATCATCACTACATAACCCCAGCAGCATCGTCACTGCATAACCCCAGCAGCATCTTCACTACATAACCCCAGCAGCATCTTCACTACATAACCCCAGCAGCATCTTCACTACATAACCCCAGCAGCATCTTCACTACATAACCCCAGCAGCATCTTCACTACATAACCCCAGCAGCATCTTCACTACATAACCCCAGCAGCATCTTCGCTACAAAACTAACAGCATCGTCACCAGATAACCATCGGCAGCTTCTTCACCATATAACCCCAGCAGGATCTTCACTACATAACCCCAACAGCATCTTCACTACATTACCCCAGCAGCGTCTTCCTTACTTTACCCAATAGCCTTTTCACTACATAACCCAAGCAGCATCTTCACAACATAACCCCTACAGCATCATCACTACATAACCCCAGCAGTATCTTCACTACATAAGAGCATCAGCATCATCACCACATAACCCCAGCAGCATCATCACCACATAACCCAAGCAGCATCTTCATCACATAACCCCTACAGCATCATCACTACATAACCCCAGCAGCATCGTCACTGCATAACCCCAGCAGCATCTTCACTACATAACCCCAGCAGCATCTTCACTACATAAGAGCAGCAGCATCTTCACTACATAACCCCAGCCGCATCTTCACCACATATCCCCAGCAACATCTTCACTCATTACCCCAGCAGCATCTTCACAACATAACTCCAATAGCATCTTCACTACATAACCCCAGCAGCATCTTCACTACATAACCCCCAGCAGCATCTTCACCACATAACCCCAGCAGCATCTTTACCACATAACCCCATTAGATCTTCATCTCACAACGCCAGAAGCATCTTTACCCCATAACTGCAGCAGCATCTTCCCCACATAACTCCCAGCAGCATCTTCACCACATAACCCCAGCAGCATCTTCACCACATAAGAGCAGCAGCATCTTCACTACATAACCCCAGCGCATCTTCACCACATAACCCCAGCAGCATCTTCATTACATAACTCCAGCAGCATCTTCACAACTTAAACCCAGCAGCATCTTCACCACATAACCCCAGTAGCATTATCACAACATAATCCCAGCATCATCATCACTACATAACCCCATTAGCATCTTCTCAACATAAGCCCAGCAGAATCTTCACTACACAACCCCAACAGCATCTTCTCTACAAAACTCCAGCAGCATCTTCACCACGTAACCCCAGCAGCATCTTTACTACGTAACTCCAACAGCATCTTCTCTACATTACCCAAGCAACATCTTCACTCATTACCCCAGCAGTATTTTCATCACATAATCCCACCAACATCTTCACTCATTACCCCAGCAGCATCTTCACCACATACCCTAGCAGTATCTTCATCACATAACCCCAACGGGATATTCAGCACATAATCCCAGCTGCATCTTCATTGCATAACCCCAGCAGCATCTTCACCACATAACTCCAGCAGCATCTTCACCACGTAACCCCAGCATCATCTTCACTACATAACCCATTAGCAACTTCTTAACATAACCCCAGCAGCATCTTCACTACATAACCCCAACAGCATCTTCACCATATAACTCCAGCAGCATCTTCACCACGTAACACCAGCAGCATCTTTACTACATAACCCCAACAGCATTTTCTTTACATAACCCCAGCAACATCTTCAATCATTACCACAGCAGAATATTCACCACATTTCCCCAGCAACATCTTCACTCATTACCTCAGCAGCATCTTCACCACCTAACCCCAGAAGTATCTTTATCAGACAGCCCCAACGGCATCTACACCACATAACCTGAGCAGCATCTTCGTCACATAACCCCAACAACATTTTCACAACATAACCCTAGCAGCATCTTTATCTTATAACCCAACAGCATCTTCAGCACATAACCCCAACAGCATCTTCACTACATAACTCCAGCAGCGTCTTCACTACATAACCTCAGCAGCATCTTTACTACAAAACCCCAACAGCATCTTCATTACATAACCCCAACAGTATTTTCACAACATAATCCCAGCACCATCTTCATCACATAACCCAACAGCATATACTGCACATAACCCCAGCGGCATCTTCACGGCATAACCCAAGCAGCATCTTCATCACATAACCCCTACAGCATCTTCATCACATAACCCCTACAGCATCTTCACTACATAACCCCAGCAGCATCTTCACTACATAAACCCAGCAGCATCTTCACTACATAACCCCAGCAGCATTCACTACGTAACCCCAGCAGCATCTTGACCACCTAACTCCAGCAACATCTTCACTACATAACCGCTGAATCATCTTAACCACACAATCCTCAGCAGCGTCTTCACTACATAACTCAATGAACATCTTCACCACAACCTATACCATCTTCATTTAACCTATGGCAGCATCTTCACTACAATACGCCAGCAGCATCTTCACCACATAACCACAACATCATCTTCACTACATAACCACAGCATCATCTTTACTACATAACCCCAGCAGCATCTTCACTACACAATCCCAGCAGCATCTTCACTACATAACCCTAGCAGCATCTTTACTACATAACCCCAACAGCATCTTCACTACATAACCCTAGCAGCATCTTCACCACATAACCCCAGCAACTTCTTCACTACAAAACTCCAGCAGCATCTTTACTAAATATCCCTACCAGCATCTTCACTACTTAACCCCAACCGCATCTTCACCACATAACCCAAGCAGCTTCATTCACCACATAACTCAAGAAGCACCTTCACCTCATAACCCCAGCAGCATTTTCACTACATAACCCCAATAGCATCTTCACTACATAACCCTAGCAGCATCTTCATCTTACAACCCCTGCAGCATTTACCACATAACTCCAGCAGCATCTTCCCCACATAACCCCCTGCAGCATTTTCATCACGTAACCCCCAGCAGCATCTTCACCACATAACCCCCAGCAGCATCTTCACTACATAACCCGAACAGCATTTTCACCACATAACCCCAACAGCATCTTCACTACATAACCCCAACAGCATCTTCACCACATAACCCCAGCAGCATCTTCATACAAAACTCTAACAGCATCTTCACCAACAACCACCGGCAGCATCTTCACCACAAAACTCCAATAGCATCTTCACTACATAACCCCAGCAGCATCTCCACCACATAACCCCAGGAGCATCTTCATCTCACAACCCCAGCAGCATCTTTACCATATAACTGCATCAGCATCTTCCCCACATAATCCCCTGCAGCATTTTAATCACATAATCCCCAGCAGCATCTTTACCACATAACCCCCAGAAGCATCTTCACCACATAACCCCAGCAGAATCTTCCTCACTTTACCCAACAGCCTTTTCACTACATTACCCAAGCAGCATCTTTGCTACAAAACTCTAACAGCATCACCAGATAACCACCGGCAGCATCTTCACTACATAACCCCAACAGCATCTTCACTACATAACCCAGCAGAATCTTCACTACATAACCCCAACAGCATCTTCACTACATTACCCCAGCAGCGTCTTCCTTACTTTACCCAACAGCCTTTTCACTACATAACCCAAGCAGCATCTTCACTACATAACCCCAGCAGCATCTTCACTACATAACCCCAGCAGCATCTTCAGTACATAACCCCTACAGCATCATCACTACATAACCCCAGCAGCATCGTCACTGCATAACCCCAGCAGCATCTTCACAACATAACCCCAGCAGCACCTTCACTACATAACATCAGCAGCATCTTCACTACATAACCCCAGCCGCATCTTCACCACATATCCCCAGCAACATCTTCACTCATTACCCCAGCAGCATCTTCACAACATAACTCCAATAGCATCTTCACTACATAACCCCAGCAGCATCTTCACTACATAACCCCCAGCAGCATCTTCACCACATAACCCCAGCAGCATCTTTACCACATAACCCCATTAGGATCTTCATCTCACAACGCCAGAAGCATATTTACCACATAACTGCAGCAGCATCTTCCCCACATAACTCACAGCAGCTTCTTCACCACATAACCCCAGCAGCATCTTCACCACATAACCTCAGCAGCGTTTTCACTACATAACCCGAACAGCATCTTCACCACATAACCCCAGCAAGCATCTTCATTACATAACTCCAGCAGCATCTTCACAAATAAACCCAGCAGCATGTTCACCACATAACCCCAGTAGCATTATGACAACATAATCCCAGCATCATCTTCACTACATAACCCCATTAGCATCTTCTCAACATAAGCCCAGCAGAATCTTCACTACATAACCCCAACAGCATCGTCAAATAATAACACCAGCAGCATCTTCACCACCTAACCCGAACAGCATCTTCTCTACAAAAACTGCAGCAGCATCTTCACCACGTAACCCCAGCAGCATCTTCACTACGTAACTCCAACAGCATCTTCTCAACATTACCCAAGCAACATCTTCACTCATTACCCAGCAGAATCTTCACCACATATCCCCAGCAACATATTCACTCATTACCCCAGCAGTATTTTCATCACATATTCCCACCACATCTTCACTCATTACCCCAGCAGCATCTTCACCACATACCCTAGCAGTATCTTCACATAACCCCAACGGGATCTTCACCACATAACCCCAGCAGTATCTTCGTCACATAACCCCAGCAGCATCTTCATCATATACCCAACAGCATCATCACCATATAACCCCAGCAGCATCTTCACTGCATAACCCCAGCAGCATCTTCACTACATAACCCCAGCAGCATCTTCGCTACATAAGAGCAGCAGCATCTTCACTACATAACCCAAGCCGCATCTTCACTACATAACCCCAGCAGCATCTTCGCTACATAAGAGCAGCAGCATCTTTACTACATAACCCAGCCGTATCTTCACCACATATCCCAGCAACATCTTCACTCATTACCCCAGCAGCATCTTCATCATATAACCCTAACACCATTTTCACCACATAACCCCGACAACATCTTCATTACATAACCCCAACAGCATCTTCACCTCATAAACCAGCAGCATCATCGTCACATAAACCCAACAGCATCTTCACTACATTACCCCTGCAGCGTCTTCACTACATAACTCCTGAATCATCTTAACATAACACAATCCTTAGCAGCAATCTTCACTACATAACTCAATGAACATCTTCACCACAACCTATATCATCATCATTTAACATACAGCAGCATCTTCACTACATAACCCAAGCAGCATCTTCACCAAATAACCCCAGCAGCATCTTCACCACTTTACCCTAGCAGCATCATCACTTCATTTCCCCAGCAGCATCTTCACTACATAACTCAATGAACATCTTCACCACAACTTATATCATCTTCATTTAAACCGACAGCAGCATCTTCACTACATAACCACAACAGCATCTTCACTACATAACCCCAGCACCATCTTTACTACATAAACTTAACAGCATCTTCTCTACATAACCCTAGCAGCATCTTCTCTACATGTCCCCAGCATCATCTTCACTACATAACCCCATTAGCATCGTCTCAACATAACCCCAGCAGCATCTTCACTACATAACCCAACAGCATCGTCACCTTATAACTCCAGCAGCATTTTCACCACGTAACCCCGGCAGCATCTTCACTATGTAACTCCAACAGCATCTTCTGTACATAACCCCAGCAGCATCTTAAATATATAACCCCAACAGCATCTTCACCACATTACCCCAGCAACCTCTTCACTCATTACCCCAGCAGAATCTTCACCACATATCCCCAACAACATCTTCACTCATTACCCCAGCAGTATTTTCATCACATAACCCCAACAGCATCACTCATTACCCAGTAGCATCTTCACCACATTCCCTTGCAGCATCTTCATCACATAACCCAAACGGCATCTTCACCACATAACCTCAGCAGCATCTTCGTCACATAACCCCCAACAGCATCTTCACCACATAACCCTAGCAGCATCTTCGTCACATAACCCCAACAGCATCTTCACCACATAACCCTAGCAGCATCTTCGTCACATAAGCCCACCTCAATACATTACCCCAGCAGCGTCTTCCCTACTTTACCCAACAGCTTTTTCACTACATAACACAAGCAGCATCTTCACAACATTACCCCATCAGCATTTTCACCACATAACTTCAGCAGCATCTTCTCTACGTAACCCGAGCAGCATCTTCACTACATAACCCCAGCAGCATCATCACTACATAAGAGCAGCAGCATCTTCACTACATAACCCCAGCCGCATCTTCACCACATATTCCCAGCAACATCTTCACTCATTACCCCCAGCAGCATCTTCATCACATAACCCCAACAACATCTTTACCACATAACCCCAGCAGCATCTTCACCACATAACCCAACAGGCTTTTCATTACATAACCCCTGCAGTATCTTCACTACATAACCCCGACAGCATCTTCATTACATAACCACAACAGTATTTTCACTATATAACCCCAGCTGCATCTTCGTCACATAAGCCCAACAGCATCTACACTACATTTCCCTAGCAACGTCTTCACTACTTTACCCAACAGCCTTTTCACTACATAACCCAAGCAGCATCTTCACAACATTACCCCATCAGCATTTTCACCACATAACACCATCAGCATCTTCTCTACATAACTCCAGCAGCATCTTCTCTACATAACCACAGCAGCATCTTCATCACATAACCGAACAGCATCATTACCACATAACCCCAGCAGCAACTTCACCACATAACCCAAGCAGCATCTTCATCACAGAACCTCAGCAGCATCTTCACTACATAACCTCAGCAGCATATGCGCTACATAAGAGCAGCAGCACCTTCACTACATAATCCTAGCCGCATCTTCACCACATATCCCCAGCAACATCTTCACTCATTACCCCAGCAGCATCTTCATCACATAACCCCAACAGTATCTTCACCACATAACCCCAGCAGCATCTTCACTACATAACCCAACAGCCTATTCATTACATAACCCCAGCAGCATCATCACCTCATAACCACAACAGCATCTTCTCTACATGATCCCAGCAGCATCTTCTCTACATGATCCCAGCAGCATCTTCACTACATAACATCAGCAGAATCTTCACCACATAACCCCAGCAGCATCTTGACTACATAACCCCAGCAGTATCTTCCACTACATAACCCCGTCAGCATCTTCATTACATAACCCCAACAGTATTTTCACTACATAACCCCAGCAGCATCTTCTTCACATAACCCAACAGCATCCTCACCACATAACCCAGCAGCTTCTTCACTACATAACCCCAGCAGCATCTTCACTCCATAACTCCTAAATCAACTTAACCACACAATAATTAGCACCGTCTTCACTACATAACTCAATGAACATTTCCACCACAACCTATATCATCTTCATTTAACATACAGCAGCATATTCACTACATAACCCAAGCAGCATCTTCATCACAGAACCTCAGCAGCATCTTCACTACATAACCTCAGCAGCATCTGCACTACATAAGAGCAGCAGCACCTTCACTACATAATCCTAGCCGCATCTTCACCACATATCCCCAGCAACATCTTCACTCATTACGCCAGCAGCATCTTCATCACATAACCCCAACAGTATCTTCACCACATAACCCCAGCAGCATCTTCACTACATAACCCAACAGCCTTTTCATTACATAACCCCAGCAGCATCATCACCTCATAACCACAACAGCATCTTCTCTACATGATCCCAGCAGCATCTTCTCTACATGATCCCAGCAGCATCTTCTCTACATGATCCCAGCAGCATCTTCACTACATAACATCAGCAGAATCTTCACCACATAACGCCAGCAGCATCTTGACTACATAACCCCAGCAGTATCTTCACTACATAACCCCGTCAGCATCTTCATTACATAACCCCAACAGTATTTTCACTACATAACCCCAGCAGCATCTTCTTCACATAACCCAACAGCATCCTCACCACATAAACCCCAGCAGCTTCTTCACTACATAACCCCAGCAGCATCTTCACTCCATAACTCCTAAATCAACTTAACCACACAATAATTAGCACCGTCTTCACTACATAACTCAATGAACATTTCCACCACAACCTATATCATCTTCATTTAACATACAGCAGCATATTCACTATATAACCCCAGCAGCATCTTCACCACATAACCCCAACAGCATCTTCACCACATTACCCCAGCAGCATCATCACTTCATTTCCCCAGCAGCATCTTCATTATATAACTCAATGAACATCTTCACCACAACCTATATTATCTTCATTTAACCTACAGCAGCATCTTCACTACATAACCACAACAGCATCTTTACTGCATAACCCCAGCAGTATCTTCACTACATAACCCTAGCAGCATCTTTACTACATACTCCAGCAACATCTTCACAACATAACCCATTAATCATTTTAACCACAAAATCCTCAGCAGCGTCTTCACTCTATAACTCAATGAACATCTTCACCAAAACCTATATCATCTTCATTTAACCTACAGCAGCATCTTCACTACATAACTCCTGAATCATTTAACCACACAATCCTCAACAGCGTCTTCACAACATAACTTAATGAACATCTTCACCACAATCTATATCATCTTCATTTAACCTACAGCAGCATCATTACTAAATAACCCCAGCAGCATCTTCACTACATAACCCTAGCAGAATCTTCACCATATAACCACAACATCATCTTCACTACATAACCCAAGCAGCATCTTCACTACATAACCCCAGCAGCATCTTTACTACATAACCCCAGCAGCATCTTCACCACATAACCACAACATCATCTTCACTACATAACCCCAAGAGCATCTTTGCCACATTACCCCACCGACATCTTCACCACATATCCCCAGCAACATCTACACTCATTACCCCAGCAACTTCTTCACCACATAACCCCAGCAGCATCTTCATCACATAACCCCCACGGCATCTTCACCACATAACCCTAGCAGCATCTTCGTCACATAACCCCAACAGCATCTTCCCCACATAACCCCAGCAGCATCTTCGTCACATAACCCCAAAAGCATCTTCTCTACATGATCCCAGCAGCATCTTCACTACATAACCCCAGCAGCATCTTCACAACTTTACCTGATCAGCATTTTCACCACATAACTCCAGCAGCATCTTCATTTCATGACCACAGCAGCATCTTCACTACATAACCCCAATAGCATCTTCATTACATAACCCCATCAGCATCTTCACTACATAACCCCAGCAGCATCTTCACCTCATAAGCCAAGCAGCACCTTCATCACATAACCCCTACAGCATCTTCACTACATAACCCCAGCGGCATCTTCACTACATAACCCCAGCAGCATCTTCACATTACCAAAGCTGCATCTTCACTACAAAACCCCATCAGCATCTTCACTACATAACCCCAGCAGCATCTTCACCACGTAAACCCAGCAGCATCTTCACTACATAACCCCAACAGCATCTTCTCTACATAACTCCAGCAGCATCTTCAAGACGTAACCCCAGCAGCATCTTCACTATGTAACTCCAACCGCATCTTCTCTACATAACACCAGCAGCATCTTCAATACATAACCCCATCAGCATCTTCACCACATTACTTCAGCAGAATCCTCACCACATATCCCCAGCAACATCTTCACTCATTACCCCAGCAGCATCTTCATCACATATCCCCAGCAACATCTTCACTCATTACCCCAGCAGCTTCTTCACCACATACCCTGGTAGCAGCATCTTTAGATAACCCCAACGGCGTCTCCACCACATGACCCCAGCAGCATCTTCGTAACATAACCCCAACAGCAGCTTCACCACATAACACCAGCAGCATCTTCGTCACATAACCCCAACAGCATCTTCACTACATAACCCCAACAGTATCTTCACTACATAACCCAAGCAGCGTCTTCACTACTTTACCCAACAGCCTTTTCACTACATAACACAAGCAGCATCTTCACAACATTACCCCATCAGCATTTTCACCACATACCTCCAGCAGCATCTTCTCTACATAACCCCAGAAACATCTTCACTACATAACCCCAACAGCATCTTCATTACTTAACTCCAACAGTATTTTCACTACATAACCCCAGCAGCATCTTCATCACATAACCCAACAGCATCATCACCACATAACCCCAGCAGCATCTTCACCACGTAACCCAAGCAGCATCTTCATCACATAACCCCTACAGCATCTTCACTACATAACCCCAGCAGGATCTTCACTGCATAACCCCAGCAGCATCATCACTACATAACCCCAGCAGCATCTTCACTACTTAACAGCAGCAGTATCTTCACTACATATCCCCAGCCGCATCTTCACCACATATCTCCAGCAACATCTTCACTCGTTACCCCAGCAGCATCTTCATCACATAACCCCAGCAGCATCTTTACTACATAACCCTAACAGCATTTTTACTGCATAACCCCAGCATTATCTTCACTACATAACCCCAGCAGCATCTATACTACATAACTCAAGCAACATCTTCACTTCATAACTCCAGCAACATCTTCACTTCATAACCGCTGAATCATCTTAACCACACATTCCTCAGCAGCGTCTTCACTACATAACTCAATGAACATCTTCACCACACCCTCTATCATCTTCAATTAACCTACAGCAGCATCATCACTGCATAACCCCAGCAGCATCTTCACCACATGACCACAAAAGCATTTTCACTACATTAACCCAGCATCAATGAAAATCTTCACCACAACCTATATCAACTTCATTTAACCTACAGCAGCATCTTCACAACATAACTCCTGAATCATCTTAACCACACAATCCTCAACAGCGTCTTCACTACATAACTCAATGAACATCTTCACCACTATCTATATCATCTTAATTTAACCTACAGCAGCATTTTCACTACATAACCATAGGAGGATCTTCACTGCATAATCCCAGCAGCATCTTCACTACATAACCCCAGCAGCATCTTCACTACTTAACAGCAGCAGTATCTTCACTACATATCCCCAGCCGCATCTTCACCACATATCCCCAGCAACATCTTCACTCATTACCCCAGCAGCATCGTCATCACATAACCCCAACAGCATCGTCACCACATAACCCCAGCAGTATCTTCATCTCATAACCCAAACAGCATCTTCACCACATAACCCCAGCAGTATCCTCGTCACATAACCCCAGCAGCATCTTCATCATATAACCCAACAGCATCATCACCACATAACCCCAGCAGCATCTTCACTGCATAACCCCAGCAGTATCTTCACTACATAACCCCACCAACATCTTCATTACATAACCCCAACAGTATTTTCACCACATAACCCCAGCTGCATCTTCGTCACATAACCCCAACAGCATCTTCACCACATAAACCCAGCAGCATCGTCGTCACATAAACCCAACAGCATCTTCACTACATTACCCCTGCAGCGTCTTCACTACTTTACCCAACAGCCTTTTCACTACATAACCAGAGAGCCATCTTCACTACATAACTCCTGAATCATCTTAACCACACAATCCTTAGCAGCATCTTCACTACATAACTCAATGAACATCTTCACCACAACCTATATCATCATCATTTAACATACAGCAGCATCTTCACTACATAACCCAAGCAGCATGTTCACCACATAACCCCAGCAGCATCTTCACCACATTACCCTAGCAGCATCATCACTTCATTTCCCCAGCAGCATCTTCACTACATAACTCAATGAACATCTTCACCACAACTTATAACATCTTCTTTTAACCGACAGCAGCATCTTCACTACATAACCACAACAGCATCTTCACTACATAACCCCAGCACCATCTTTACTACATAAACTTAACAGCATCTTTACTGCATAACCCCAGCAGTATCTTCACTACATAACCCTAGCAGCATCTTCTCTACATGTCCCCCGCATCATCTTCACTACATAACCCCATTAGCATCTTCTCAACATAACCCCAGCAGCATCTTCACTACATAACCCCAACAGCATCGTCACCTTATAACACCAGCAGCATCTTCACCACGTAACCCCAACAGCATCTTCTCTACACAACTCCAGCAGCATCTTCACCACGTAACCCCAGCAGCATCTTCACTACGGAACTCCAACAGCATCTTCTGTACATAACCCCAGCAGCATCTTAAATACATAACCCCAACAGCATCTTCACCACATTACCCCAGCAACCTCTTCACTCATTACCCCAGCAGAATGTTCACCACATATCCCCAACAACATCTTCACTCATTACCCCAGCAGAATTTTCATCACATAACCCCAACAGCATCACTCATTAACCCAGCAGCATCTTCACCACATTCCCTAGCAGCATCTTCTTCATATAACCCAAACGGCATCTTCACCACATAACCAAAGCAGCAACTTCGTCACATAACCCCAACAGCATCTTCACCACATAACCCTAGCAGCATCTTCGTCACATAAGCCCAAGAGCATCTTCACTATATTACCCCAGCAGCGTCTTCCCTACTTTACCCAACAGCCTTTTCACTACATAACACAAGCAGCATCTTCACAACATTACCCCATCAGCATTTTCACCACATAACTTCAGCAGCATCTTCTCTACGTAACCACAGCAGCATCTTCACTACATAACCCCAGCAGCATCATCACTACATAAGAGCAGCAGCATCTTCACTACATAACCCCAGCCGCATCTTCACCACACATCCCCAGCAACATCTTCACTCATTACCCCCAGCAGCATCTTCATCACATAACCCCAACAACATCTTTACTACATAACCCCAGCAGCATCTTCACCACATAACCCAACAGGCTTTTCATTACATAACCCCAGCAGCATCTTCACCCCATTATCCCATCAGCATCTTCACCATATAACTCCAGCAGCATCTTGACTACATAACCCCAGCAGTATCTTCACTACATAACCCCGACAGCATCTTAATTACATAACCACAACAGTATTTTCACTATATAACCCCAGCTGCATCTTCGTCACATAACCCCAACAGCATCTACACTACATTTCCCTAGCAACGTCTTCACTTCTTTACCCAACAGAATTTTCACTACATAACCCAAGCAGCATCTTCACAACATTACCCCATCAGCATTTTCACCACATAACTCCAGCAGCATCTTCTCTACATAACTCCAGCAGCATCTTCTCTACATAACCAAAGCAGCATCTTCTCTACATAACCACAGCAGCATCTTCATTACATAACCCAAACAGTATCTTCTTTAAATAACCCCAACAGTATTTTCACTACATAACCCCAGCATCATCTTCATCACATAACCCAACAGCATCATTACCACATAACCCCAGCAGCAACTTCACCACATAACCCAAGCAGCATCTTCATCACATAACCCCTACAGCATCATCACTACATAACCCCAACATCATCTTCACTGTATAACCCCAGCAGCATCTTCACTACATAACCCCAGCAGCATCTTCACTACATAAGAGCAGCAGCATCTTCACTACATAATCCTAGCCGCATCTTCACCACATATCCCCAGCAACATCTTCACTCATTACCCCAGCAGCATCTTCATCACATAACCCCAACAGTATCTTCACCACATAACCCCAGCAGCATCTTCACTACATAACCCAACAGCCTTTTCATAACATAACCCCAGCAGCATCTTCACCTCATAACCACAACAGCATCTTCTCTACATGACCCCAGCAGCATCTTCACTACATAACCCCAGCAGCATCTTCACCACATAACCCCAGCAGCATCTTGACTACATAACCCCGTCAGCATCTTCATTACATAACCCCAGCAGTATTTTCACTACATAACCCAGCAGCATCTTCATCACATAACCCAACAGCATCCTCACCACATAACCCAAGCAGCTTCTTCACTACATAACCCCAGCAGCATCTTCACTCCATAACTCCTAAATCAACTTAACCACACAATCCTTAGCAACGTCTTCACTACATAACTCAATGAACATTTTCACCACAACCTATATCATCTTCATTTAACATACAGCAGCATCTTCACTATATAACCCCAGCAGCATCTTCACCACATGACCCCAGCAGCATCTTCACTACATAACCCCAGCAGCATCTTCACCACATAACCCCAGCAGCATCTTCACCACATTACCCCAGTAGCATCATCACTTCATTTCCCCAGCAGCATCTTCATTACATACCTCAATGAACATCTTCACCACAACCTATATCATCTTCATTTAACCTACAGCAGCATCTTCACTACATAACCACAAGAGCATCTTTACTGCATAACCCCAGCAGTATCTTCACTACATAACCCTAGCAGCATCTTCTCTACATATCCCCAGCAACATCTTCACTACATAACCCATTGATCATTTTAACCACAAAATCCTCAGCAGCGTCTTCACACTATAACTCAATGAACATCTTCAACACAAACAATATCACCTTCATTTAACCTACAGCAGCATCTTCACTACATAACCCCAGCAGCATCTTCGCTACATAACACCTGAATCATCTTAACCACACAATCCTCAACAGCGTCTTCACAACATAACTTAATGAACATCTTCACCACAATCTATATCACATTCATTTAACCTACAGCAGCATCATTACTAAATAACCCCATCAGCATCTTCACTACATAACCCTAGCAGAATCTTCACCATATAACCACAACATCATCTTCACTACATAACCCAAGCAGCATCTTCACCACATAACCACAACATTATCTTCACTACATAACCCCAAGAGCATCTTTGTCACATTACCCCACCGACATCTTCATCACATATCCCCAGCAACATCTTCACTCATTACCCCAGCAACTTCTTCACCACATAACCCCAGCAGCATCTTCATTACATAACCCCCACGGCATCTTCACCACATAACCCTAGCAGCATCTTCGTCACATAACCCCAACAGCATCTTCCCTACATAACCCAAGCAGCATCTTCGTCACATAACCCCAAAAGCATCTTTACTACATATCCCCAGCAGCGTCTTCACTACTTTACCCAACAGCCTTTTCACTACATAACCCCAGCAGCATCTTCACAACTTTACCCGATCAGCATTTTCACCACATAACTCCAGCAGCATCTTCATTTCATGACCCCAGCAGCATCTTCACTACATAACCCCAATAGCATCTTCATTACACAACCCCATCAGCATCTTCACTACATAACCCCAGCAGCATCTTTACCACATAAGCCAAGCAGCACCTTCATCACATAACCCCTACAGCATTTTCACTACATAACCCCAGCGGCATCTTCACTACATAACCCCAGCAGCATCTTCACATTACCAATGCTGCATCTTCACTACAAAACCCCATCAGCATCTTCACTACATAACCCCAGCAGCATCTTCACCACGTAAACCCAGCAGCATCTTCACTACATAACCCCAACATCATCTTCTCTACATAACTCCAGTAGCATCTTCAAGACGTAACCCCAGCAGCATCTTCACTATGTAACTCCAACCGCATGTTCTCTACATAACACCAGCAGAATCTTCAATACATAACCCCATTAGCATCTTCACCATATTACCCCAGCAAAATCTTCACTCATTACCCCAGCATTATCTTCACCACATATACCCAGCAACATCTTCACTCATTTCCCCAGCAGCTTCTTCACCACATACCCTAGCAGCATCATCTTTAGGTAACCCCAACGGCATCTCCACCACATGACCCCAGCAGCATCTTCGTAACATAACCCCAACAGCAGCTTCACCACATAACACCAGCAGCATCTTCGTCACATAACCCCAACAGCATCTTCACTTCATAACCCCAACAGATTCTTCACTACATAAAGCCAGCAGAGTCTTCACTACTTTACCCAACAGCCTTTTCACTACAAAACCCAAGCAGCATCTTCACAACATTAACCCATCAGCATTTTCACCACATAACTTCAGCACCATCTTCTCTACGTAACCCCAGCAGCATCTTCACTACATAACCCCAGCAGCATCATCACTACATAAGAGCAGCAGCATCTTCACTACATAACCCCAGCCGCATCTTCACCACATATCCCCAGCAACATCTTCACTCATTACCCCCAGCAGTATCTTCATCACATAACCCCAAAAACATCTTTACCACATAACCCCAGCAGCATCTTCACCACATAACCCAACAGGCTTTTCATTACATAGCCCCAGCAGCATCTTCACCCCATTATCCCATCAGCATCTTCACCATATAACTCCAGCAGCATCTTCACCACATAACCCAACAGGCTTCTCACTACATAACCCCGACAGCATCTTCATTACATAACCACAACAGTATTTTCACTATATAACCCCAGCTGCATCTTCGTCACATAACCCCAACAGCATCTACACTACATTTCCCTAGCAACGTCTTCACTTCTTTACCCAACAGCCTTTTCACTACATAACCCAAGCAGCATCTTCACAACATTACCCCATCAGCATTTTCACCACATAACTCCAGCAGCATCTTCTCTACATAACTCCAGCAGCATCTTCATTACATAACCCAAACAGTATCTTCTTTACATAACCCCAACAGTATTTTCACTACATAACCCCAGCAGCATCTTCATCACATAACCCAACAGCATCATTACCACATAACCCCAGCAGCATCTTCACCACATAACCCAAGCAGCATCTTCATCACATAACCCCTTCAGCATCATCACTACATAACCCCAACATCATCTTCACTGCATAACCCCAGCAGCATCTTCACTACATAACCCCAGCAGCATCTTCACTACATAAGAGCAGCAGCATCTTCACTACATAATCCTAGCCGCATCTTCACCACATATCCCCAGCAACATCTTCACTCATTACCCCAGCAGCATCTTCATTACATAACCCCAACAGTATCTTCACCACATAACCCCAGCAGCATCTTCACTACATAACCCAACAGCCTTTTCATTACATAACCCCAGCAGCATCTTCACCTCATAACCACAACAGCATCTTCTCTACATGACCCCAGCAGCATCTTCACTACATAACCCAAGCAGCATCTTCACCACATAATCCCAGCAGCATCTTGACTAAATAACCCCGTCAGCATCTTCATTACATAACCCCAGCAGTATTTTCACTACATAACCCCAGCAGCATCTTCATCACATAACTCAACAGCATCCTCACCACATAACCCCAGCAGCTTCTTCACTACATAACCCCAGCAGCATCTTCACCACATATCCCCAGCAGTATCTTCACTACATAACCCCAGCAGCATCTTCTCTCCATAACTCCTAAATCAACTTAACCACACAATCCTTAGCAACGTCTTCACTACATAACTCAATGAACATTTTCACCACAACCTATATCATCTTCATTTAACATACAGCAGCATCTTCACTATGTAGCCCTAGCAGCATCTTCACCACATGACCCCAGCAGCATCTGCACTACATAACCCCAGCAGCATCTTCACCACATAACCCCAGCAGCATCTTCACCACATTACCCCAGCAGCATCATCACTTCATTTCCCCAGCAGCATCTTCATTACATAACTCAATGAACATCTTCACCACAACCTATATCATCTTCATTTAACCTACAGCAGCATCTTCACTACATAACCACAACAGCATCTTTACTGCATAACCCCAGCAGTATCTTCACTACATTACCCTAGCAGCATCTTCTCTACATATCCCCAGCAACATCTTCACTACATAACCCATTAATAATTTTAACCACAAAATCCTCAGCAGCGTCTTCACTCTATAACTCAATGAACATCTTCACCACAAACAATATCATCTTCATTTAACCTACAGCAGCATCTTCACTACATAACTCCTGAATCATCTTAACCACACAATCCTCAACAGCGTCTTCACAACATAACTTAATGAACATCACCACAATCTATATCATCTTCATTTAACCTACAGCAGCATCATTACTAAATAACCCCAGCAGCATCTTCACTACATAACCCTAGCAGAATCTTCACCATATAACCACAACATCATCTTCACTACATAACCCAAGCAGCATCTTCACTACATAACCCCAGCAGCATCTTTACTACATAACCCCAGCAGCATCTTCACCACATAACCACGACATCATCTTCACTACATAACCCCAAGAGCATCTTTGCCACATTACCCCACCGACATCTTCACCACATATCCCCAGCAACATCTTCACTCATTACCCCAGCAACTTCTTCACCACATAACCCAGCAGCATCTTCATCACATAACCCCCACGGCATCTTCACCACAAAACCCTAGCAGCATCTTCGTCAAATAACCCCAACAGCATCTTCCCAACATAACCCCAGCAGCATCTTCGTCACATAACCCCAAAAGCATCTTCGCTACATATCCCCAGCAGCGTCTTCACTACTTTACCCAACAGCCTTTTCACTACATAACCCCAGCAGCATCTTCACAACTTTACCCTATCAGCATTTTCACCACATAACTCCAGCAGCATCTTCATTTCATGACCCCAGCAGCATCTTCACTACATAACCCCAATAGCATCTTCATTACATAGCCCCACCAGTATTTTGTCTACATAACCTCAGCAGCATCTTCACTACATAAGCCAAACAGCACCTTCATCACATAACCCCTACAGCATCTTCACTACATAACCCCAGCGACATCTTCACTACCTAACCCCAACAGCATCTTCACATTACCAAAGCCGCATCTTCACTACATAACCCTATCAGCATCTTCACTACATAACCCCAGCACCATCTTCACCACATAAGCCAAGCAGCACCTTCATCACATAACCCCTACAGCATCTTCACTACATAACCCCAGCGGCATCTTCACTACATAACCCCAGCAGCATCTTCACATTACCAAAGCTGCATCTTCACTACAAAACCCCATCAGCATCTTCACTACATAACCCCAGCAGCATCTTCACCACGTAAACCCAGCAGCATCTTCACTACATAACCCCAAAAGCATCTTCTCTACATAACTCCAGCAGCATCTTCAAGACGTAACCCCAGCAGCAACTTCACTATGTAACTCCAACCGCATCCTCTCTACATAACACCAGCAGCATCTTCAATACATAACCCCATCAGCATCTTCACCACAATACCCCAGCAAAATCTTCACTCATTACCTCAGCAGAATCTTAACCACATATCCCCAGCAACATCTTCACTCATTACCCCAGCAGCATCTTTATCACATATCCCCAGCAACATCTTCACTCATTACCCCAGCAGATTCTTCACCACATACCCTAGCAGCATCATCTTTAGATGACCCCAACGGCATCTCCACCACATGACCCCAGCAGCATCTTCGTAACATAACCCCAACAGCAGCTTCACCACATAACACCAGCAGCATCTTTGTCACATAACCCCAACAGCATCTTCACTACATAACCCCAACAGTATCTTCACTACATAACCCAAGCAGCGTCTTCACTACTTTACCCAACAGCCTTTTCACTACATAACACAAGCAGCATCTTCACAACATTACCCCATCAGCATTTTCACCACATAACCTCCAGCAGCATCTTCTCTACATAACCCCAGAAACATCTTCACTACATATCCCCAACAGCATCTTCATTACTTAACTCCAACAGTATTTTCACTACATAACCCCAGCAGCATCTTCATCACATAACCCAACAGCATCATCACCACATAACCCCAGCAGCATCTTCACTACGTAACCCAAGCAGCATCTTCATCACATAACCCCTACAGCATCTTCACTACATAACCCCAGCAGGATCTTCACTGCATAACCCCAGCAGCATCATCACTACATAACCCCAGCAGCATCTTCACTACTTAACAGCAGCAGTATCTTCACTACATATCCCCAGCCGCATCTTCACCACATATCTCCAGCAACATCTTCACTCGTTACCCCAGCAGCATCTTCATCACATAACCCCAGCAGCATCTTTACTACATAACCCTAACAGCATTTTTACTGCATAACCCCAGCAGTATCTTCACTACATAACCCCAGCAGCATCTTTACTACATAACTCCAACAACATCTTCACTTCATAACTCCAGCAACATCTTCACTTCATAACCGCTGAATCATCTTAACCACACATTCCTCAGCAGCGTCTTCACTACATAACTAAATGAACATCTTCACCACACCCTCTATCATCTTCAATTAACCTACAGCAGCATCATCACTGCATAACCCCAGCAGCATCTTCACCACATGACCACAAAAGCATTTTCACTACATTAACCCAGCATCAATGAAAATCTTCACCACAACCTATATCATCTTCATTTAACCTACAGCAGCATCTTCACAACATAACTCCTGAATCATCTTAACCACACAATCCTCAACAGCGTCTTCACTACATAACTCAATGAACATCTTCACCACTATCTATATCATCTTAATTTAATCTACAGCAGCATTTTCACTACATAACCATAGGAGGATCTTCACTGCATAATCCCAGCAGCATCTTCACTACATAACCCCAGCAGCATCTTCACTACTTAACAGCAGCAGTATCTTCACTACATATCCCCAGCCGCATCTTCACCACATATCCCCAGCAACATCTTCACTCATCACCCCAGCAGCATCGTCATCACATAACCCCAACAGCATCTTCACCACATAACCCCAGCAGTATCTTCATCTCATAACCCAAACAGCATCTTCACCAAATAACCCCAGCAGTATCCTTGTCACATAACCCCAGCAGCATCTTCATCATATAACCCAACAGCATCATCACCACATAACCCCAGCAGCATCTTCACTGCATAACCCCAGCAGTATCTTCACTACATAACCCCACCAACATCTTCATTACATAACCCCAACAGTATTTTCACCACATAACCCCAGCTGCATCTTCGTCACATAACCCCAACAGCATCTTCACCACATAAACCCAGCAGCATCTTCGTCACATAAACCCAACAGCATCTTCACTACATTACCCCTGCAGCGTCTTCACTACTTTACCCAACAGCCTTTTCACTACATAACCAGAGAGCCATCTTCACTACATAACTCCTGAATCATCTTAAGCACACAATCCTTAGCAGCATCTTCACTACATAACTCAATGAACATCTTCACCACAACCTATATCATCATCATTTAACATACAGCAGCATCTTCACTACATAACCCAAGCAGCATGTTCACCACATAACCCCAGCAGCATCTTCACCACATTACCCTAGCAGCATCATCACTTCATTTCCCCAGCAGCATCTTCACTACATAACTCAATGAACATCTTCACCACAACTTATAACATCTTCATTTAACCGACAGCAGCATCTTCACTACTTAACCACAAAAGCATCTTCTCTACATAACCCCAGCACCATCTTTACTACATAAACTTAACAGCATCTTTACTGCATAACCCCAGCAGTATCTTCACTACATAACCCTAGCAGCATCTTCTCTACATGTCCCCCGCATCATCTTCACTACATAACCCCATTAGCATCTTCTCAACATAACCCCAGCAGCATCTTCACTACATAACCCCAACAGCATCGTCACCTTATAACACCAGCAGCATCTTCACCACGTAACCCCAACAGCATCTTCTCTACACAACTCCAGCAGCATCTTCACCACGTAACCCCAGCAGCATCTTCACTACGGAACTCCAACAGCATCTTCTGTACATAACCCCAGCAGCATCTTAAATACATAACCCCAACAGCATCTTCACCACATTACCCCAGCAACCTCTTCACTCATTACCCCAGCAGAATCTTCACCACATATCCCCAACAACATCTTCACTCATTACCCCAGCAGTATTTTCATCACATAACCCCAACAGCATCACTCATTAACCCAGCAGCATCTTCACCACATTCCCTAGCAGCATCTTCTTCATATAACCCAAACGGCATCTTCACCACATAACCCCAGCAGCAACTTCGTCACATAACCCCAACAGCATCTTCACCACATAACCCTAGCAGCATCTTCGTCACATAAGCCCAAGAGCATCTTCACTATATTACCCCAGCAGCGTCTTCCCTACTTTACCCAACAGCCTTTTCACTACATAACACAAGCAGCATCTTCACAACATTACCCCATCAGCATTTTCACCACATAACTTCAGCAGCATCTTCTCTACGTAACCACAGCAGCATCTTCACTACATAAGAGCAGCAGCATCTTCACTACATAACCCCAGCCGCATCTTCACCACACATCCCCAGCAACATCTTCACTCATTACCCCCAGCAGCATCTTCATCACATAACCCCAACAACATCTTTACCACATAACCCCAGCAGCATCTTCACCCCATTATCCCATCAGCATCTTCACCATATAACTCCAGCAGCATCTTGACTACATAACCCCAGCAGTATCTTCACTACATAACCCCGACAGCATCTTCATTACATAACCACAACAGTATTTTCACTATATAACCCCAGCTGCATCTTCGTCACATAACCCCAACAGCATCTACACTACATTTCCCTAGCAACGTCTTCACTTCTTTACCCAACAGACTTTTCACTACATAACCCAAGCAGCATCTTCACAACATTACCCCATCAGCATTTTCACCACATAACTCCAGCAGCATCTTCTCTACATAACTCCAGCAGCATCTTCTCTACATAACCACAGCAGCATCTTCTCTACATAACCACAGCAGCATCTTCATTACATAACCCAAACAGTATCTTCTTTAAATAACCCCAACAGTATTTTCACTACATAACCCCAGCAGCATCTTCATCACATAACCCAACAGCATCATTACCACATAACCCCAGCAGCAACTTCACCACATAACCCAAGCAGCATCTTCATCACATAACCCCTACAGCATCATCACTACATAACCCCAACATCATCTTCACTGTATAACCCCAGCAGCATCTTCACTACATAACCCCAGCAGCATCTTCACTACATAAGAGCAGCAGCATCTTCACTACATAATCCTAGCCGCATCTTCACCACATATCCCCAGCAACATCTTCACTCATTACCCCAGCAGCATCTTCATCACATAACCCAACAGTGTCTTCACCACATAACCCCAGCAGCATCTTCACTACATAACCCAACAGCCTTTTCATAACATAACCCCAGCAGCATCTTCACTACATAACCCCAGCAGCATCTTCACCACATAACCCCAGCAGCATCTTGACTACATAACCCCGTCAGCATCTTCATTACATAACCCCAGCAGTATTTTCACTACATAACCCAGCAGCATCTTCATCACATAACCCAACAGCATCCTCACCACATAACCCAAGCAGCTTCTTCACTACATAACCCCAGCAGCATCTTCACTCCATAACTCCTAAATCAACTTAACCACACAATCCTTAGCAACGTCTTCACTACATAACTCAATGAACATTTTCACCACAACCTATATCATCTTCATTTAACATACAGCAGCATCTTCACTATATAACCCCAGCAGCATCTTCACCACATGACCCCAGCAGCATCCTCACTACATAACCCCAGCAGCATCTTCACCACATAACCCCAGCAGCATCTTCACCACATTACCCCAGTAGCATCATCACTTCATTTCCCCAGCAGCATCTTCATTACATACCTCAATGAACATCTTCACCACAACCTATATCATCTTCATTTAACCTACAGCAGCATCTTCACTACATAACCACAAGAGCATCTTTACTGCATAACCCCAGCAGTATCTTCACTACATAACCCTAGCAGCATCTTCTCTACATATCCCCAGCAACATCTTCACTACATAACCCATTAATCATTTTAACCACAAAATCCTCAGCAGCGTCTTCACTCTATAACTCAATGAACATCTTCACCACAAACAATATCACCTTCATTTAACCTACAGCAGCATCTTCACTACATAACCCCAGCAGCATCTTCGCTACATAACTCCTGAATCATCTTAACCACACAATCCTCAACAGCGTCTTCACAACATAACTTAATGAACATCTTCACCACAATCTATATCACATTCATTTAACCTACAGCAGCATCATTACTAAATAACCCCATCAGCATCTTCACTACATAACCCTAGCAGAATCTTCACCATATAACCACAACATCATCTTCACTACATAACCCAAGCAGCATCTTCACCACATAACCACAACATCATCTTCACTACATAACCCCAAGAGCATCTTTGTCACATTACCCCACCGACATCTTCATCACATATCCCCAGCAACATCTTCACTCATTACCCCAGCAACTTCTTCACCACATAACCCCAGCAGCATCTTCATTACATAACCCCCACGGCATCTTCACCACATAACCCTAGCAGCATCTTCGTCACATAACCCCAACAGCATCTTCCCTACATAACCCAAGCAGCATCTTCGTCACATAACCCCAAAAGCATCTTTACTACATATCCCCAGCAGCGTCTTCACTACTTTACCCAACAGCCTTTTCACTACATAACCCCAGCAGCATCTTCACAACTTTACCCGATCAGCATTTTCACCACATAACTCCAGGAGCATCTTCATTTCATGACCCCAGCAGCATCTTCACTACATAACCCCAATAGCATCTTCATTACACAACCCCATCAGCATCTTCACTACATAACCCCAGCAGCATCTTTACCACATAAGCCAAGCAGCACCTTCATCACATAACCCCTACAGCATTTTCACTACATAACCCCAGCGGCATCTTCACTACATAACCCCAGCAGCATTTTCACATTACCAATGCTGCATCTTCACTACAAAACCCCATCAGCATCTTCACTACATAACCCCAGCAGCATCTTCACCACGTAAACCCAGCAGCATCTTCACTACATAACCCCAACAGCATCTTCTCTACATAACTCCAGTAGCATCTTCAAGACGTAACCCCAGCAGCATCTTCACTATGTAACTCCAACCGCATCTTCTCTACATAACACCAGCAGAATCTTCAATACATAACCCCATTAGCATCTTCACCATATTACCCCAGCAAAATCTTCACTCATTACCCCAGCATTATCTTCACCACATATACCCAGCAACATCTTCACTCATTTCCCCAGCAGCTTCTTCACCACATACCCTAGCAGCATCATCTTTAGATAACCCCAACGGCATCTACACCACATGACCCCAGCAGCATCTTCGTAACATAACCCCAACAGCATCTTCACTACATAACCCCAACAGATTCTTCACTACATAAAGCCAGCAGAGTCTTCACTACTTTACCCAACAGCCTTTTCACTACAAAACCCAAGCAGCATCTTCACAACATTAACCCATCAGCATTTTCACCACATAACTTCAGCACCATCTTCTCTACGTAACCCCAGCAGCATCTTCACTACATAACCCCAGCAGCATCATCACTACATAAGAGCAGCAGCATCTTCACTACATAACCCCAGCCGCATCTTCACCACATATCCCCAGCAACATCTTCACTCATTACCCCCAGCAGTATCTTCATCACATAACCCCAAAAACATCTTTACCACATAACCCCAGCAGCATCTTCACCACATAACCCAACAGGCTTTTCATTACATAACCCCAGCAGCATCTTCACCCCATTATCCCATCAGCATCTTCACCATATAACTCCAGCAGCATCTTCACCACATAACCCAACAGGCTTCTCACTACATAACCCCGACAGCATCTTCATTACATAACCACAACAGTATTTTCACTATATAACCCCAGCTGCATCTTCGTCACATAACCCCAACAGCATCTACACTACATTTCCCTAGCAACGTCTTCACTTCTTTACCCAACAGCCTTTTCACTACATAACCCAAGCAGCATCTTCACAACATTACCCCATCAGCATTTTCACCACATAACTCCAGCAGCATCTTCTCTACATAACTCCAGCAGCATCTTCATTACATAACCCAAACAGTATCTTCTTTACATAACCCCAACAGTATTTTCACTACATAACCCCAGCAGCATCTTCATCACATAACCCAACAGCATCATTACCACATAACCCCAGCAGCATCTTCACCACATAACCCAAGCAGCATCTTCATCACATAACCCCTTCAGCATCATCACTACATAACCCCAACATCATCTTCACTGCATAACCCCAGCAGCATCTTCACTACATAACCCCAGCAGCATCTTCACTACATAAGAGCAGCAGCATCTTCACTACATAATCCTAGCCGCATCTTCACCACATATCCCCAGCAACATCTTCACTCATTACCCCAGCAGCATCTTCATTACATAACCCCAACAGTATCTTCACCACATAACCTCAGCAGCATCTTCACTACATAACCCAACAGCCTTTTCATTACATAACCCCAGCAGCATCTTCACCTCATAACCACAACAGCATCTTCTCTACATGACCCCAGCAGCATCTTCACTACATTACCCAAGCAGCATCTTCACCACATAATCCCAGCAGCATCTTGACTAAATAACCCCATCAGCATCTTCATTACATAACCCCAGCAGTATTTTCACTACATAACCCCAGCAGCATCTTCATCACATAACTCAACAGCATCCTCACCACATAACCCCAGCAGCTTCTTCACTACATAACCCCAGCAGCATCTTCACCACATATCCCCAGCAGTATCTTCACTACATAACCCCAGCAGCATCTTCTCTCCATAACTCCTAAATCAACTTAACCACACAATCCTTAGCAACGTCTTCACTACATAACTCAATGAACATTTTCACCACAACCTATATCATCTTCATTTAACATACAGCAGCATCTTCACTATATAGCCCCAGCAGCATCTTCACCACATGACCCCAGCAGCATCTGCACTACATAACCCCAGCAGCATCTTCACCACATAACCCCAGCAGCATCTTCACCACATTACCCCAGCAGCATCATCACTTCATTTCCCCAGCAGCATCTTCATTACATAACTCAATGAACATCTTCACCACAACCTATATCATCTTCATTTAACCTACAGCAGCATCTTCACTACATAACCACAACAGCATCTTTACTGCATAACCCCAGCAGTATCTTCACTACATAACCCTAGCAGCATCTTCTCTACATATCCCCAGCAACATCTTCACTACATAACCCATTAATAATTTTAACCACAAAATCCTCAGCAGCGTCTTCACTCTATAACTCAATGAACATCTTCACCACAAACAATATCATCTTCATTTAGCCTACAGCAGCATCTTCACTACATAACTCCTGAATCATCTTAACCACACAATCCTCAACAGCGTCTTCACAACATAACTTAATGAACATCTTCACCACAATCTATATCATCTTCATTTAACCTACAGCAGCATCATTACTAAATAACCCCAGCAGCATCTTCACTACATAACCCTAGCAGCATCTTCTCTCCATAACTCCTAAATCAACTTAACCACACAATCCTTAGCAACGTCTTCACTACATAACTCAATGAACATTTTCACCACAACCTATATCATCTTCATTTAACATACAGCAGCATCTTCACTATATAGCCCCAGCAGCATCTTCACCACATGACCCCAGCAGCATCTGCACTACATAACCCCAGCAGCATCTTCACCACATAACCCCAGCAGCATCTTCACCACATTACCCCAGCAGCATCATCACTTCATTTCCCCAGCAGCATCTTCATTACATAACTCAATGAACATCTTCACCACAACCTATATCATCTTCATTTAACCTACAGCAGCATCTTCACTACATAACCACAACAGCATCTTTACTGCATAACCCCAGCAGTATCTTCACTACATAACCCTAGCAGCATCTTCTCTACATATCCCCAGCAACATCTTCACTACATAACCCATTAATAATTTTAACCACAAAATCCTCAGCAGCGTCTTCACTCTATAACTCAATGAACATCTTCACCACAAACAATATCATCTTCATTTAGCCTACAGCAGCATCTTCACTACATAACTCCTGAATCATCTTAACCACACAATCCTCAACAGCGTCTTCACAACATAACTTAATGAACATCTTCACCACAATCTATATCATCTTCATTTAACCTACAGCAGCATCATTACTAAATAACCCCAGCAGCATCTTCACTACATAACCCTAGCAGAATCTTCACCATATAACCACAACATCATCTTCACTACATAACCCAAGCAGCATCTTCACTACATAACCCCAGCAGCATCTTTACTACATAACCCCAGCAGCATCTTCACCACATAACCACAACATCATCTTCACTACATAACCCCAGGAGCATCTTTGCCACATTACCCCACCGACATCTTCACCACATATCCCCAGCAACATCTTCACTCATTACCCCAGCAACTTCTTCACCACATAACCTCAGCAGCATCTTCATCACATAACCCCCACGGCATCTTCACCACAAAACCCTAGCAGCATCTTCGTCAAATAACCCCAACAGCATCTTCCCAACATAACCCCAGCAGCATCTTCGTCACATAACCCCAAAAGCAACTTCGCTACATATCCCCAGCAGCGTCTTCACTACTTTACCCAACAGCCTTTTCACTACATAACCCCAGCAGCATCTTCACAACTTTACCCTAACAGCATTTTCACCACATAACTCCAGCAGCATCTTCATTTCATGACCCCAGCAGCATCTTCACTATTTAACCCCAATAGCATCTTCATTACATAGCCCCACCAGCATTTTGTCTACATAACCTCAGCAGCATCTTCACTACATAAGCCAAACAGCACCTTCATCACATAACCCCTACAGCATCTTCACTACATAACCCCAGCGACATCTTCACTACCTAACCCCAACAGCATCTTCACATTACCAAAGGCGCATCTTCACTACATAACCCTATCAGCATCTTCACTACATAACCCCAGCAGCATCTTCACCACATACGCCAAGCAGCACCTTCATCACATAACCCCTACAGCATCTTCACTACATAACCCCAGCGGCATCTTCACTACATAACCCCAGCAGCATCTTCACATTACCAAAGCTGCATCTTCACTACAAAACCCCATCAGCATCTTCACTACATAACCCCAGCAGCATCTTCTCTACATAACTCCAGCAGCATCTTCAAGACGTAACCCCAGCAGCATCTTCACAACTTTACCCGATCAGCATTTTCACCACATAACTCCAGCAGCATCTTCATTTCATGACCCCAGCAGCATCTTCACTACATAACCCCAATAGCATCTTCATTACACAACCCCATCAGCATCTTCACTACATAACCCCAGCCGCATCTTCACCACATATCCCCAGCAACATCTTCACTCATTACCCCCAGCAGTATCTTCATCACATAACCCCAAAAACATCTTTACCACATAACCCCAGCAGCATCTTCACCACATAACCCAACAGGCTTTTCATTACATAACCCCAGCAGCATCTTCACCCCATTATCCCATCCGCATCTTCACCATATAACTCCAGCAGCATCTTCATTACATAACCACAACAGTATTTTCACTATATAACCCCAGCTGCATCTTCGTCACATAACCCCAACAGCATCTACACTACATTTCCCTAGCAACGTCTTCACTTCTTTACCCAACAGCCTTTTCACTACATAACCCAAGCAGCATCTTCACAACATTACCCCATCAGCATTTTCACCACATAACTCCAGCAGCTTCTTCTCTACATAACTCCAGCAGCATCTTCATTACATAACCCAAACAGTATCTTCTTTACATAACCCCAACAGTATTTTCACTACATAACCCCAGCAGCATCTTCATCACATAACCCAACAGCATCATTACCACATAACCCCAGCAGCATCTTCACCACATAACCCAAGCAGCATCTTCATCACATAACCCCTTCAGCATCATCACTACATAACCCCAACATCATCTTCACTGCATAACCCCAGCAGCATCTTCACTACATAACCCCAGCAGCATCTTCACTACATAAGAGCAGCAGCATCTTCACTACATAATCCTAGCCGCATCTTCACCACATATCCCCAGCAACATCTTCACTCATTACCCCAGCAGCATCTTCATTACATAACCCCAACAGTATCTTCACCACATAACCTCAGCAGCATCTTCACTACATAACCCAACAGCCTTTTCATTACATAACCCCAGCAGCATCTTCACCTCATAACCACAACAGCATCTTCTCTACATGACCCCAGCAGCATCTTCACTACATAACCCAAGCAGCATCTTCACCACATAATCCCAGCAGCATCTTGACTAAATAACCCCGTCAGCATCTTCATTACATAACCCCAGCAGTATTTTCACTACATAACCCCAGCAGCATCTTCATCACATAACTCAACAGCATCCTCACCACATAACCCCAGCAGCTTCTTCACTACATAACCCCAGCAGCATCTTCACCACATATCCCCAGCAGTATCTTCACTACATAACCCCAGCAGCATCTTCTCTCCATAACTCCTAAATCAACTTAACCACACAATCCTTAGCAACGTCTTCACTACATAACTCAATGAACATTTTCACCACAACCTATATCATCTTCATTTAACATACAGCAGCATCTTCACTATATAGCCCCAGCAGCATCTTCACCACATGACCCCAGCAGCATCTGCACTACATAACCCCAGCAGCATCTTCACCACATAACCCCAGCAGCATCTTCACCACATTACCCCAGCAGCATCATCACTTCATTTCCCCAGCAGCATCTTCATTACATAACTCAATGAACATCTTCACCACAACCTATATCATCTTCATTTAACCTACAGCAGCATCTTCACTACATAACCACAACAGCATCTTTACTGCATAACCCCAGCAGTATCTTCACTACATAACCCTAGCAGCATCTTCTCTACATATCCCCAGCAACATCTTCACTACATAACCCATTAATAATTTTAACCACAAAATCCTCAGCAGCGTCTTCACTCTATAACTCAATGAACATCTTCACCACAAACAATATCATCTTCATTTAGCCTACAGCAGCATCTTCACTACATAACTCCTGAATCATCTTAACCACACAATCCTCAACAGCGTCTTCACAACATAACTTAATGAACATCTTCACCACAATCTATATCATCTTCATTTAACCTACAGCAGCATCATTACTAAATAACCCCAGCAGCATCTTCACTACATAACCCTAGCAGAATCTTCACCATATAACCACAACATCATCTTCACTACATAACCCAAGCAGCATCTTCACTATATAACCCCAGCAGCATCTTTACTACATAACCCCAGCAGCATCTTCACCACATAACCACAACATCATCTTCACTACATAACCCCAAGAGCATCTTTGCCACATTACCCCACCGACATCTTCACCACATATCCCCAGCAACATCTTCACTCATTACCCCAGCAACTTCTTCACCACATAACCCCAGCAGCATCTTCATCACATAACCCCCACGGCATCTTCACCACAAAACCCTAGCAGCATCTTCGTCAAATAACCCCAACAGCATCTTCCCAACATAACCCCAGCAGCATCTTCGTCACATAACCCCAAAAGCAACTTCGCTACATATCCCCAGCAGCGTCTTCACTACTTTACCCAACAGCCTTTTCACTACATAACCCCAGCAGCATCTTCACAACTTTACCCTAACAGCATTTTCACCACATAACTCCAGCAGCATCTTCATTTCATGACCCCAGCAGCATCTTCACTACATAACCCCAATAGCATCTTCATTACATAGCCCCACCAGCATTTTGTCTACATAACCTCAGCAGCATCTTCACTACATAAGCCAAACAGCACCTTCATCACATAACCCCTACAGCATCTTCACTACATAACCCCAGCGACATCTTCACTACCTAACCCCAACAGCATCTTCACATTACCAAAGGCGCATCTTCACTACATAACCCTATCAGCATCTTCACTACATAACCCCAGCAGCATCTTCACCACATACGCCAAGCAGCACCTTCATCACATAACCCCTACAGCATCTATACTACATAACCCCAGCGGCATCTTCACTACATAACCCCAGCAGCATCTTCACATTACCAAAGCTGCATCTTCACTACAAAACCCCATCAGCATCTTCACTACATAACCACAGCAGCATCTTCTCTACATAACTCCAGCAGCATCTTCAAGACGTAACCCCAGCAGCATCTTCACAACTTTACCCGATCAGCATTTTCACCACATAACTCCAGCAGCATCTTCATTTCATGACCCCAGCAGCATCTTCACTACATAACCCCAATAGCATCTTCATTACACAACCCCATCAGCATCTTCACTACATAACCCCAGCAGCATCTTTACCACATAAGCCAAGCAGCACCTTCATCACATAACCCCTACAGCATTTTCACTACATAACCCCAGCGGCATCTTCACTACATAACCCCAGCAGCATCTTCACATTACCAATGCTGCATCTTCACTACAAAACCCCATCAGCATCTTCACTACATAACCCCAGCAGCATCTTCACCACGTAAACCCAGCAGCATCTTCACTACATAACCCCAACAGCATCTTCTCTACATAACTCCAGTAGCATCTTCAAGACGTAACCTCAGCAGCATCTTCACTATGTAACTCCAACCGCATCTTCTCTACATAACACCAGCAGAATCTTCAATACATAACCCCATTAGCATCTTCACCATATTACCCCAGCAAAATCTTCACTCATTACCCCAGCATTATCTTCACCACATATACCCAGCAACATCTTCACTCATTTCCCCAGCAGCTTCTTCACCACATACCCTAGCAGCATCATCTTTAGATAACCCCAACGGCATCTCCACCACATGACCCCAGCAGCATCTTCGTAACATAACCCCAACAGCAGCTTCACCACATAACACCAGCAGCATCTTCGTCACATAACCCCAACAGCATCTTCACTTCATAACCCCAACAGATTCTTCACTACATAAAGCCAGCAGAGTCTTCACTACTTTACCCCACAGCCTTTTCACTACAAAACCCAAGCAGCATCTTCACAACATTAACCCATCAGCATTTTCACCACATAACTTCAGCACCATCTTCTCTACGTAACCCCAGCAGCATCTTCACTACATAACCCCAGCAGCATCATCACTACATAAGAGCAGCAGCATCTTCACTACATAACCCCAGCCGCATCTTCACCACATATCCCCAGCAACATCTTCACTCATTACCCCCAGCAGTATCTTCATCACATAACCCCAAAAACATCTTTACCACATAACACCAGCAGCATCTTCACCACATAACCCAACAGGCTTTTCATTACATAGCCCCAGCAGCATCTTCACCCCATTATCCCATCAGCATCTTCACCATATAACTCCAGCAGCATCTTCACCACATAACCCAACAGGCTTCTCACTACATAACCCCGACAGCATCTTCATTACATAACCACAACAGTATTTTCACTATATAACCCCAGCTGCATCTTCGTCACATAACCCCAACAGCATCTACACTACATTTCCCTAGCAACGTCTTCACTTCTTTACCCAACAGCCTTTTCACTACATAACCCAAGCAGCATCTTCACAACATTACCCCATCAGCATTTTCACCACATAACTCCAGCAGCATCTTCTCTACATAACTCCAGCAGCATCTTCATTACATAACCCAAACAGTATCTTCTTTACATAACCCCAACAGTATTTTCACTACATAACCCCAGCAGCATCTTCTATCACATAACCCAACAGCATCATTACCACATAACACCAGCAGCATCTTCACCACATAACCCAAGCAGCATCTTCATCACATAACCCCTTCAGCATCATCACTACATAACCCCAACATCATCTTCACTGCATAACCCCAGCAGCATCTTCACTACATAACCCCAGCAGCATCTTCACTACATAAGAGCAGCAGCATCTTCACTACATAATCCTAGCCGCATCTTCAGCACATATCCCCAGCAACATCTTCACTCATTACCCCAGCAGCATCTTCATTACATAACCCCAACAGTATCTTCACCACATAACCCCAGCAGCATCTTCACTACATAACCCAACAGCCTTTTCATTACATAACCCCAGCAGCATCTTCACCTCATAACCACAACAGCATCTTCTCTACATGACCCCAGCAGCATCTTCACTACATAACCCAAGCAGCATCTTCACCACATAATCCCAGCAGCATCTTGACTAAATAACCCCGTCAGCATCTTCTTTACATAACCCCAGCAGTATTTTCACTACATAACCCCAGCAGCATCTTCATCACATAACTCAACAGCATCCTCACCACATAACCCCAGCAGCTTCTTCACTACATAACCCCAGCAGCATCTTCACCACATATCCCCAGCAGTATCTTCACTACATAACCCCAGCAGCATCTTCTCTCCATAACTCCTAAATCAACTTAACCACACAATCCTTAGCAACGTCTTCACTACATAACTCAATGAACATTTTCACCACAACCTATATCATCTTCATTTAACATACAGCAGCATCTTCACTATGTAGCCCCAGCAGCATCTTCACCACATGACCCCAGCAGCATCTGCACTACATAACCCCAGCAGCATCTTCACCACATAACCCCAGCAGCATCTTCACCACATTACCCCAGCAGCATCATCACTTCATTTCCCCAGCAGCATCTTCATTACATAACTCAATGAACATCTTCACCACAACCTATATCATCTTCATTTAACCTACAGCAGCATCTTCACTACATAACCACAACAGCATCTTTACTGCATAACCCCAGCAGTATCTTCACTACATAACCCTAGCAGCATCTTCTCTACATATCCCCAGCAACATCTTCACTACATAACCCATTAATAATTTTAACCACAAAATCCTCAGCAGCGTCTTCACTCTATAACTCAATGAACATCTTCACCACAAACAATATCATCTTCATTTAACCTACAGCAGCATCTTCACTACATAACTCCTGAATCATCTTAACCACACAATCCTCAACAGCGTCTTCACAACATAACTTAATGAACATCTTCACCACAATCTATATCATCTTCATTTAACCTACAGCAGCATCATTACTAAATAACCCCAGCAGCATCTTCACTACATAACCCTAGCAGAATCTTCACCATATAACCACAACATCATCTTCACTACATAACCCAAGCAGCATCTTCACTACATAACCCCAGCAGCATCTTTACTACATAACCCCAGCAGCATCTTCACCACATAACCACAACATCATCTTCACTACATAACCCCAAGAGCATCTTTGCCACATTACCCCACCGACATCTTCACCACATATCCCCAGCAACATCTTCACTCATTACCCCAGCAACTTCTTCACCACATAACCCCAGCAGCATCTTCATCACATAACCCCCACGGCATCTTCACCACAAAACCCTAGCAGCATCTTCGTCAAATAACCCCAACAGCATCTTCCCAACATAACCCCAGCAGCATCTTCGTCACATAACCCCAAAAGCATCTTCGCTACATATCCCCAGCAGCGTCTTCACTACTTTACCCAACAGCCTTTTCACTACATAACCCCAGCAGCATCTTCACAACTTTACCCTATCAGCATTTTCACCACATAACTCCAGCAGCATCTTCATTTCATGACCCCAGCAGCATCTTCACTACATAACCCCAATAGCATCTTCATTACATAGCCCCACCAGTATTTTGTCTACATAACCTCAGCAGCATCTTCACTACATAAGCCAAACAGCACCTTCATCACATAACCCCTACAGCATCTTCACTACATAACCCCAGCGACATCTTCACTACCTAACCCCAACAGCATCTTCACATTACCAAAGCCGCATCTTCACTACATAACCCTATCAGCATCTTCACTACATAACCCCAGCACCATCTTCACCACATAAGCCAAGCAGCACCTTCATCACATAACCCCTACAGCATCTTCACTACATAACCCCAGCGGCATCTTCACTACATAACCCCAGCAGCATCTTCACATTACCAAAGCTGCATCTTCACTACAAAACCCCATCAGCATCTTCACTACATAACCCCAGCAGCATCTTCACCACGTAAACCCAGCAGCATCTTCACTACATAACCCCAACAGCATCTTCTCTACATAACTCCAGCAGCATCTTCAAGACGTAACCCCAGCAGCAACTTCACTATGTAACTCCAACCGCATCCTCTCTACATAACACCAGCAGCATCTTCAATACATAACCCCATCAGCATCTTCACCACAATACCCCAGCAAAATCTTCACTCATTACCTCAGCAGAATCTTAACCACATATCCCCAGCAACATCTTCACTCATTACCCCAGCAGCATCTTTATCACATATCCCCAGCAACATCTTCACTCATTACCCCAGCAGATTCTTCACCACATACCCTAGCAGCATCATCTTTAGATAACCCCAACGGCATCTCCACCACATGACCCCAGCAGCATCTTCGTAACATAACCCCAACAGCAGCTTCACCACATAACACCAGCAGCATCTTCGTCACATAACCCCAACAGCATCTTCACTACATAACCCCAACAGTATCTTCACTACATAACCCAAGCAGCGTCTTCACTACTTTACCCAACAGCCTTTTCACTACATAACACAAGCAGCATCTTCACAACATTACCCCATCAGCATTTTCACCACATACCTCCAGCAGCATCTTCTCTACATAACCCCAGAAACATCTTCACTACATATCCCCAACAGCATCTTCATTACTTAACTCCAACAGTATTTTCACTACATAACCCCAGCAGCATCTTCATCACATAACCCAACAGCATCATCACCACATAACCCCAGCAGCATCTTCACTACGTAACCCAAGCAGCATCTTCATCACATAACCCCTACAGCATCTTCACTACATAACCCCAGCAGGATCTTCACTGCATAACCCCAGCAGCATCATCACTACATAACCCCAGGAGCATCTTCACTACTTAACAGCAGCAGTATCTTCACTACATATCCCCAGCCGCATCTTCACCACATATCTCCAGCAACATCTTCACTCGTTACCCCAGCAGCATCTTCATCACATAACCCCAGCAGCATCTTTACTACATAACCCTAACAGCATTTTTACTGCATAACCCCAGCAGTATCTTCACTACATAACCCCAGCAGCATCTTTACTACATAACTCCAGCAACATCTTCACTTCATAACTCCAGCAACATCTTCACTTCATAACCGCTGAATCATCTTAACCACACATTCCTCAGCAGCGTCTTCACTACATAACTAAATGAACATCTTCACCACACCCTCTATCATCTTCAATTAACCTACAGCAGCATCATCACTGCATAACCCCAGCAGCATCTTCACCACATGACCACAAAAGCATTTTCACTACATTAACCCAGCATCAATGAAAATCTTCACCACAACCTATATCATCTTCATTTAACCTACAGCAGCATCTTCACAACATAACTCCTGAATCATCTTAACCACACAATCCTCAACAGCGTCTTCACTACATAACTCAATGAACATCTTCACCACTATCTATATCATCTTAATTTAACCTACAGCAGCATTTTCACTACATAACCATAGGAGGATCTTCACTGCATAATCCCAGCAGCATCTTCACTACATAACCCCAGCAGCATCTTCACTACTTAACAGCAGCAGTATCTTCACTACATATCCCCAGCCGCATCTTCACCACATATCCCCAGCAACATCTTCACTCATCACCCCAGCAGCATCGTCATCACATAACCCCAACAGCATCTTCACCACATAACCCCAGCAGTATCTTCATCTCATAACCCAAACAGCATCTTCACCAAATAACCCCAGCAGTATCCTTGTCACATAACCCCAGCAGCATCTTCATCATATAACCCAACAGCATCATCACCACATAACCCCAGCAGCATCTTCACTGCATAACCCCAGCAGTATCTTCACTACATAACCCCACCAACATCTTCATTACATAACCCCAACAGTATTTTCACCACATAACCCCAGCTGCATCTTCGTCACATAACCCCAACAGCATCTTCACCACATAAACCCAGCAGCATCTTCGTCACATAAACCCAACAGCATCTTCACTACATTACCCCTGCAGCGTCTTCACTACTTTACCCAACAGCCTTTTCACTACATAACCAGAGAGCCATCTTCACTACATAACTCCTGAATCATCTTAACCACACAATCCTTAGCAGCATCTTCACTACATAACTCAATGAACATCTTCACCACAACCTATATCATCATAATTTAACATACAGCAGCATCTTCACTACATAACCCAAGCAGCATGTTCACCACATAACCCCAGCAGCATCTTCACCACATTACCCTAGCAGCATCATCACTTCATTTCCCCAGCAGCATCTTCACTACATAACTCAATGAACATCTTCACCACAACTTATAACATCTTCATTTAACCGACAGCAGCATCTTCACTACTTAACCACAACAGCATCTTCACTACATAACCCCAGCACCATCTTTACTACATAAACTTAACAGCATCTTTACTGCATAACCCCAGCAGTATCTTCACTACATAACCCTAGCAGCATCTTCTCTACATGTCCCCCGCATCATCTTCACTACATAACCCCATTAGCATCTTCTCAACATAACCCCAGCAGCATCTTCACTACATAACCCCAACAGCATCGTCACCTTATAACACCAGCAGCATCTTCACCACGTAACCCCAACAGCTTCTTCTCTACACAACTCCAGCAGCATCTTCACCACGTAACCCCAGCAGCATCTTCACTACGGAACTCCAACAGCATCTTCTATACATAACCCCAGCAGCATCTTAAATACATAACCCCAACAGCATCTTCACCACATTACCCCAGCAACCTCTTCACTCATTACCCCAGCAGAATCTTCACCACATATCCCCAACAACATCTTCACTCATTACCCCAGCAGTATTTTCATCACATAACCCCAACAGCATCACTCATTAACCCAGCAGCATCTTCACCACATTCCCTAGCAGCATCTTCTTCATATAACCCAAACGGCATCTTCACCACATAACCCCAGCAGCAACTTCGTCACATAACCCCAACAGCATCTTCACCACATAACCCTAGCAGCATCTTCGTCACATAAGCCCAAGAGCATCTTCACTATATTACCCCAGCAGCGTTTTCCCTACTTTACCCAACAGCCTTTTCACTACATAACACAAGCAGCATCTTCACAACATTACCCCATCAGCATTTTCACCACATAACTTCAGCAGCATCTTCTCTACGTAACCACAGCAGCATCTTCACCACACATCCCCAGCAACATCTTCACTCATTACCCCCAGCAGCATCTTCATCACATAACCCCAACAACATCTTTACCACATAACCCCAGCAGCATCTTCACCCCATTATCCCATCAGCATCTTCACCATATAACTCCAGCAGCATCTTGACTACATAACCCCAGCAGTATCTTCACTACATAACCCCGACAGCATCTTCATTACATAACCACAACAGTATTTTCACTATATAACCCCAGCTGCATCTTCGTCACATAACCCCAACAGCATCTACACTACATTTCCCTAGCAACGTCTTCACTTCTTTACCCAACAGACTTTTCACTACATAACCCAAGCAGCATCTTCACAACATTACCCCATCAGCATTTTCACCACATAACTCCAGCAGCATCTTCTCTACATAACTCCAGCAGCATCTTCTCTACATAACCACAGCAGCATCTTCTCTACATAACCACAGCAGCATCTTCATTACATAACCCAAACAGTATCTTCTTTAAATAACCCCAACAGTATTTTCACTACATAACCCCAGCAGCATCTTCATCACATAACCCAACAGCATCATTACCACATAACCCCAGCAGCAACTTCACCACATAACCCAAGCAGCATCTTCATCACATAACCCCTACAGCATCATCACTACATAACCCCAACATCATCTTCACTGTATAACCCCAGCAGCATCTTCACTACATAACCCCAGCAGCATCTTCACTACATAAGAGCAGCAGCATCTTCACTACATAATCCTAGCCGCATCTTCACCACATATCCCCAGCAACATCTTCACTCATTACCCCAGCAGCATCTTCATCACATAACCCCAACAGTGTCTTCACCACATAACCCCAGCAGCATCTTCACTACATAACCCAACAGCCTTTTCTTAACATAACCCCAGCAGCATCTTCACCTCATAACCACAACAGCATCTTCTCTACATAACCCCAGCAGCATCTTCACTACATAACCCCAGCAGCATCTTCACCACATAACCCCAGCAGCATCTTGACTACATAACCCCGTCAGCATCTTCATTACATAACCCCAGCAGTATTTTCACTACATAACCCAGCAGCATCTTCATCACATAACCCAACAGCATCCTCACCACATAACCCAAGCAGCTTCTTCACTACATAACCCCAGCAGCATCTTCACTCCATAACTCCTAAATCAACTTAACCACACAATCCTTAGCAACGTCTTCACTACATAACTCAATGAACATTTTCACCACAACCTATATCATCTTCATTTAACATACAGCAGCATCTTCACTATATAACCCCAGCAGCATCTTCACCACATGACCCCAGCAGCATCTTCACTACATAACCCCAGCAGCATCTTCACCACATAACCCCAGCAGCATCTTCACCACATTACCCCAGTAGCATCATCACTTCATTTCCCCAGCAGCATCTTCATTACATACCTCAATGAACATCTTCACCACAACCTATATCATCTTCATTTAACCTACAGCAGCATCTTCACTACATAACCACAAGAGCATCTTTACTGCATAACCCCAGCAGTATCTTCACTACATAACCCTAGCAGCATCTTCTCTACATATCCCCAGCAACATCTTTACTACATAACCCATTAATCATTTTAACCACAAAATCCTCAGCAGCGTCTTCACTCTATAACTCAATGAACATCTTCACCACAAACAATATCACCTTCATTTAACCTACAGCAGCATCTTCACTACATAACCCCAGCAGCATCTTCGCTACATAACTCCTGAATCATCTTAACCACACAATCCTCAACAGCGTCTTCACAACATAACTTAATGAACATCTTCACCACAATCTATATCACATTCATTTAACCTACAGCAGCATCATTACTAAATAACCCCATCAGCATCTTCACTACATAACCCTAGCAGAATCTTCACCATATAACCACAACATCATCTTCACTACATAACCCAAGCAGCATCTTCACCACATAACCACAACATTATCTTCACTACATAACCCCAAGAGCATCTTTGTCACATTACCCCACCGACATCTTCATCACATATCCCCAGCAACATCTTCACTCATTACCCCAGCAACTTCTTCACCACATAACCCCAGCAGCATCTTCATTACATAACCCCCACGGCATCTTCACCACATAACCCTAGCAGCATCTTCGTCACATAACCCCAACAGCATCTTCCCTACATAACCCAAGCAGCATCTTCGTCACATAACCCCAAAAGCATCTTTACTACATATCCCCAGCAGCGTCTTCACTACTTTACCCAACAGCCTTTTCACTACATAACCCCAGCAGCATCTTCACAACTTTACCCGATCAGCATTTTCACCACATAACTCCAGGAGCATCTTCATTTCATGACCCCAGCAGCATCTTCACTACATAACCCCAATAGCATCTTCATTACACAACCCCATCAGCATCTTCACTACATAACCCCAGCAGCATCTTTACCACATAAGCCAAGCAGCACCTTCATCACATAACCCCTACAGCATTTTCACTACATAACCCCAGCGGCATCTTCACTACATAACCCCAGCAGCATCTTCACATTACCAATGCTGCATCTTCACTACAAAACCCCATCAGCATCTTCACTACATAACCCCAGCAGCATCTTCACCACGTAAACCCAGCAGCATCTTCACTACATAACCCCAACAGCATCTTCTCTACATAACTCCAGTAGCATCTTCAAGACGTAACCCCAGCAGCATCTTCACTATGTAACTCCAACCGCATCTTCTCTACATAACACCAGCAGAATCTTCAATACATAACCCCATTAGCATCTTCACCATATTACCCCAGCAAAATCTTCACTCATTACCCCAGCATTATCTTCACCACATATACCCAGCAACATCTTCACTCATTTCCCCAGCAGCTTCTTCACCACATACCCTAGCAGCATCATCTTTAGATAACCCCAACGGCATCTACACCACATGACCCCAGCAGCATCTTCGTAACATAACCCCAACAGCAGCTTCACCACATAACACCAGCAGCATCTTCGTCATATAACCCCAACAGCATCTTCACTACATAACCCCAACAGATTCTTCACTACATAAAGCCAGCAGAGTCTTCACTACTTTACCCAACAGCCTTTTCACTACAAAACCCAAGCAGCATCTTCACAACATTAACCCATCAGCATTTTCACCACATAACTTCAGCACCATCTTCTCTACGTAACCCCAGCAGCATCTTCACTACATAACCCCAGCAGCATCATCACTACATAAGAGCAGCAGCATCTTCACTACATAACCCCAGCCGCATCTTCACCACATATCCCCAGCAACATCTTCACTCATTACCCCCAGCAGTATCTTCATCACATAACCCCAAAAACATCTTTACCACATAACCCCAGCAGCATCTTCACCACATAACCCAACAGGCTTTTCATTACATAACCCCAGCAGCATCTTCACCCCATTATCCCATCAGCATCTTCACCATATAACTCCAGCAGCATCTTCACCACATAACCCAACAGGCTTCTCACTACATAACCCCGACAGCATCTTCGTTACATAACCACAACAGTATTTTCACTATATAACCCCAGCTGCATCTTCGTCAAATAACCCCAACAGCATCTACACAACATTTCCCTAGCAACGTCTTCACTTCTTTACCCAACAGCCTTTTCACTACATAACCCAAGCAGCATCTTCACAACATTACCCCATCAGCATTTTCACCACATAACTCCAGCAGCATCTTCTCTACATAACTCCAGCAGCATCTTCATTACATAACCCAAACAGTATCTTCTTTACATAACCCCAACAGTATTTTCACTACATAACCCCAGCAGCATCTTCATCACATAACCCAACAGCATCATTACCACATAACCCCAGCAGCATCTTCACCACATAACCCAAGCAGCATCTTCATCACATAACCCCTTCAGCATCATCACTACATAACCCCAACATCATCTTCACTGCATAACCCCAGCAGCATCTTCACTACATAACCCCAGCAGCATCTTCACTACATAAGAGCAGCAGCATCTTCACTACATAATCCTAGCCGCATCTTCACCACATATCCCCAGCAACATCTTCACTCATTACCCCAGCAGCATCTTCATTACATAACCCCAACAGTATCTTCACCACATAACCTCAGCAGCATCTTCACTACATAACCCAACAGCCTTTTCATTACATAACCCCAGCAGCATCTTCACCTCATAACCACAACAGCATCTTCTCTACATGACCCCAGCAGCATCTTCACTACATAACCCAAGCAGCATCTTCACCACATAATCCCAGCAGCATCTTGACTAAATAACCCCGTCAGCATCTTCATTACATAACCCCAGCAGTATTTTCACTACATAACCCCAGCAGCATCTTCATCACATAACTCAACAGCATCCTCACCACATAACCCCAGCAGCTTCTTCACTACATAACCCCAGCAGCATCTTCACCACATATCCCCAGCAGTATCTTCACTACATAACCCCAGCAGCATCTTCTCTCCATAACTCCTAAATCAACTTAACCACACAATCCTTAGCAACGTCTTCACTACATAACTCAATGAACATTTTCACCACAACCTATATCATCTTCATTTAACATACAGCAGCATCTTCACTATATAGCCCCAGCAGCATCTTCACCACATGACCCCAGCAGCATCTGCACTACATAACCCCAGCAGCATCTTCACCACATAACCCCAGCAGCATCTTCACCACATTACCCCAGCAGCATCATCACTTCATTTCCCCAGCAGCATCTTCATTACATAACTCAATGAACATCTTCACCACAACCTATATCATCTTCATTTAACCTACAGCAGCATCTTCACTACATAACCACAACAGCATCTTTACTGCATAACCCCAGCAGTATCTTCACTACATAACCCTAGCAGCATCTTCTCTACATATCCCCAGCAACATCTTCACTACATAACCCATTAATAATTTTAACCACAAAATCCTCAGCAGCGTCTTCACTCTATAACTCAATGAACATCTTCACCACAAACAATATCATCTTCATTTAGCCTACAGCAGCATCTTCACTACATAACTCCTGAATCATCTTAACCACACAATCCTCAACAGCGTCTTCACAACATAACTTAATGAACATCTTCACCACAATCTATATCATCTTCATTTAACCTACAGCAGCATCATTACTAAATAACCCCAGCAGCATCTTCACTACATAACCCTAGCAGAATCTTCACCATATAACCACAACATCATCTTCACTACATAACCCAAGCAGCATCTTCACTACATAACCCCAGCAGCATCTTTACTACATAACCCCAGCAGCATCTTTACCACATAACCACAACATCATCTTCACTACATAACCCCAAGAGCATCTTTGCCACATTACCCCACCGACATCTTCACCACATATCCCCAGCAACATCTTCACTCATTACCCCAGCAACTTCTTCACCACATAACCCCAGCAGCATCTTCATCACATAACCCCCACGGCATCTTCACCACAAAACCCTAGCAGCATCTTCGTCAAATAACCCCAACAGCATCTTCCCAACATAACCCCAGCAGCATCTTCGTCACATAACCCCAAAAGCAACTTCGCTACATATCCCCAGCAGCGTCTTCACTACTTTACCCAACAGCCTTTTCACTACATAACCCCAGCAGCATCTTCACAACTTTACCCTAACAGCATTTTCACCACATAACTCCAGCAGCATCTTCATTTCATGACCCCAGCAGCATCTTCACTACATAACCCCAATAGCATCTGCATTACATAGCCCCACCAGCATTTTGTCTACATAACCTCAGCAGCATCTTCACTACATAAGCCAAACAGCACCTTCATCACATAACCCCTACAGCATCTTCACTACATAACCCCAGCGACATCTTCACTACCTAACCCCAACAGCATCTTCACATTACCAAAGGCGCATCTTCACTACATAACCCTATCAGCATCTTCACTACATAACCCCAGCAGCATCTTCACCACATACGCCAAGCAGCACCTTCATCACATAACCCCTACAGCATCTTCACTACATAACCCAATCGGCATCTTCACTACATAACCCCAGCAGCATCTTCACATTACCAAAGCTGCATCTTCACTACAAAACCCCATCAGCATCTTCACTACATAACCCCAGCAGCATCTTCTCTACATAACTCCAGCAGCATCTTCAAGACGTAACCCCAGCAGCATCTTCACTATGTAACTCCAACCGCATCCTCTCTACATAACACCAGCAGCATCTTCAATACATAACCCCATCAGCATCTTCACCACAATACCCCAGCAAAATCTTCACTCATTACCTCAGCAGAATCTTAACCACATATCTCCAGCAACATCTTCACTCATTACCCCAGCAGCATCTTTATCACTAATCCCCAGCAACATCTTCACTCATTACCCCAGCAGCTTCTTCACCACATACCCTAGCAGCATCATCTTTAGATAACCCCAACGGCATCTCCACCACATGACCCCAGCAACATCTTCGTAACATAACCCCAACAGCAGCTTCACCACATAACACCAGCAGCATCTTCGTCACATAACCCCAACAGCATCTTCATTGCATAACCCCAACAGCATCTTCATTTCATAACCCCAACAGCATCTTTACTACATAACCCCAGAAGCGTCTTCACTACTTTACCCAACAGCCTTTTCACTACATAACCCCAGCAGCATCTTTACTACATAACCCTAACAGCATTTTTACTGCATAACCCCAGCAGTATCTTCTCTACATAACTCCAGCAACATCTTCACTTCATAACCGCTGAATCATCTTAACCACACATTCCTCAGCAGCGTCTTCACTACATAACTCAATGAACACCTTCACCACACTCTATATCATCTTCAATTAACCTACAGCAGCATCTTCACTGCATTACCCCAGCAGCATCTTCACCATATGACCACAAAAGCATTTTCACTACATTAACCCAGCATCAATGAAAATCTTCACCACAACCTATATCATCTTCATATATCCTACAGCAGCATCTTCACAACATTAGTCCTGAATCATCTTAACCACACAATCCTCAACAGCGTCTTCACTACATAACTCAATGAACATCTTCACCACAATCTATATCATCTTAATTTAACCTACAGCAGCATTTTCACTACATAACCATAGGAGGATCTTCACTGCATAATCCCAGCAGTATCTTTACTACATAACCCCAGCCACATCTTCACCACATATCCCCAGCAACATCTTCACTCATTACCCCATCAGCATTTTCACCACATAACTCCAGCAGCATCTTCTCTACATAACTCCAGCAGCATCTTCATTACATAACCCAAACAGTATCTTTACATAACCCCAACAGTATTTTCACTACATAACCCCAGCAGCATCTTCATCACATAACCCAACAGCATCATTACCACATAACCCAAGCAGCATCTTCCCCACATAACCCAAGCAGCATCTTCATCACATAACCCCTACAGCATCATCACTACATAACCCCAACATCATCTTCACTGCCTAACCCCAGCAGCATCTTCACTACATAACCCCAGCAGCATCTTCACTACATAAGAGCAGCAGCATCTTCACTACATAATCCTAACCGCATCTTCACCACATATCCCCAGCAACATCACTCATTACCCTAGCAGCATCTTCATCACATAACCCCAACAGTATCTTCACTACATAACCCCAGCAGCATCTTCACTATATAACCCAACAGCCTTTTCATTACATAACCCCTGCAGCATCTTCACCCCATAGCCACAACAGCATCTTCTCTACATGACCCCAGCAGCATCTTTACATAACCCAAGCAGCATCTTCACCACATAACCCCAGCAGCATCTTGACTACATAACCCCATCAGCATCTTCATTACATAACCCCAGCAGTATTTTCACTACATAACCCCAGCAGCATCTTCATCACATAACCCAACAGCATCCTCACCACATAACCCCAGCAGCTTCTTCACTACATAACCCCAGCAGCATCTTCACCACATATCCCCAGCAGTATCTTCACTACATAACTCCTAAATCAACTTAACCACACAATCCTTAGCAACGTCTTCACTACATAACTCAATGAACATTTTCACCACAACTTATATCATCTTCATTCAACATACAGCAGCATCTTCACTATATAGCCCCAGCAGCATCTTCACCACATGACCCCAGCAGCATCTTCACTACATAACCCCAGCAGCATCTTCACCACATAACCCCAGCAGCATCTTCACCACATTACCCCAGCAGCATCATCACTTCATTTCCCCAGCAGCATCTTCATTACATAACTCAATGAACATCTTCACCACAACGTATATCATCTTCATTTAACCTACAGCAGCATCTTCACTACATAACCACAACAGCATCTTTACTGCATAACCCCAGCAGTATCTTCACTACATAACCCTAGCAGCATCTTCTCTACATATCCCCAGCAACATCTTCACTACATAACCCATTAATAATTTTAACCACAAAATCATCAGCAGCGTCTTCACTCTATAACTCAATGAACATCTTCACCACAAACAATATCATCTTCATTTAACCTACAGCAGCATCTTCACTACATAACTCCTGAATCATCTTAACCACACAATCCTCAACAGCGTCTTCACAACATAACTTAATGAACATCTTCACCACAATCTATATCATCTTCATTTAACCTACAGCAGCATCATTACTAAATAACCCCAGCAGCATCTTCACTACATAACCCTAGCAGAATCTTCACTATATAACCACAACATCATCTTCACTACATAACCCAAGCAGCATCTTCACTACATAACCCCAGCAGCATCTTTACTACATAACCCCAGCAGCATCTTCACCACATATCCCCAGCAACATCTTCACTCATTACCCCAGCAACTTCTTCACCACATAACCCCAGCAGCATCTTCATCACATAACCCCCGCAGCATCTTCACCACATAACCCTAGCAGCATCTTCGTCACATAACCCTAGCAGCATCTTCGTCACATAACCACAACAGCATTTTCCCATCATAACCCCAGCAGCATCTTCGTCACATAACCCGAAAAGCATCTTCAGTACATATCCCCAGCAGCGTCTTCACTACTTTACCCAACAGCCTTTTCACTACATAACCCCAGCAGCATCTTCACAACTTTACCCTATCAGCATTTTCACCACACAACTCCAGCAGCATCTTCATTTCATGACCCCAGCAGTATCTTCACTACATAACCCCAGCAGCATCTTCACTACATAAGCCAAGCAGCACCTTCATCACATAACCCCTACAGCATCTTCACTACATAACCCCATCAGCATCTTCACTACAGAACCCCAGCAGCATCTTCACCACATAAGCCAAGCAGCACCTTCATCACATAACCCCTACAGCATCTTCACTACATAACCCCAGCGGCATCTTCACTACATAACCCCAGCAGCATCTTCACATTACCAAAGCTGCATCTTCACTACAAAACCCCATCAGCATCTTCACAACATAACCCCAGCAGCATCTTCACCACGTAAGCCCAGCAGCATCTTCACTACATAAGCCCAACAGCATCTTCTCTACATAACTCCAGCAGCATCTTCAAGACGTAACCCCAGCAGCATCTTCACTACATAAGCCCAACAGCATCTTCTCTACATAACTCCAGCAGCATCTTCAAGACGTAACCCCAGCAGCATCTTCACTATGTAACTCCAACCGCATCTTCTCTACATAACACCAGCAGCTTCTTCAAAACATAACCCCATCAGCATCTTCACCACATTATCCCAGCAAAATCTTCACTCATTACCCCAGCAGAATCTTCACCACATATCCCCAGCAACATCTTCACTCATTACCCAAGCAGCATCTTCATCACATATCCCCAGCAACATCTTCACTCATTACCCAAGCAGCTTCTTCACCACATACCCTAGCAGCATCTTCATCAGATAACCCCAACGGCATCTCCACCACATGACCCCAGCAGCATCTTCGTCACATAACCCCAACAACATCTTCACTACATAACCCCAACAGCATCTTCACTACATAACCCCAGCAGAGTCTTCATTACTTTACCCAACAGCCTTTTCACTACATAACCCAAGCAGCATCTTCACAACATTACCCCATCAGCATTTTCACCACATAACTCCAGCAGCATCTTCTCTACATAACCCCAGAAGCATCTTCACTACATAACCCAAACAGCATCTTCATTACATAACTCCAACAGTATTTTCACTACATAACCCCAGCAGCATCTTCATCACATAACCCAACAGCATCATCACCACATAACCCCAGCAGCATCTTCACCACGTAACCCAAGCAGCATCTTCATCACATAACCCCTACAGCATCATCACTACATAACCCCAACATCATCTTCACTGCATAACCCCAGCAGCATCTTCACTACATAACCCCAGCAGCATCTTCACTACATAAGAGCAGCAGCATCTTCACTACATAATCCTAGCCGCATCTTCACCACATATCCCCAGCAACATCTTCACTCATTACCCCAGCAGCATCTTCATCACATAACCCCAACAGTATCTTCACCACATAACCCCAGCAGCATCTTCACTATATAACCCAACAGCCTTTTCATTACATAACCCCAGCAGCATCTTCACCCCATAGCCACAACAGCATCTTCTCTACATGACCCCAGCAGCATCTTCACTACATAACCCAAGCAGCATCTTAATTACATAACCCCAGCAGTATTTTCACTACATAACCCCAGCAGCATCTTCACTACATAACCCCAGCAGCATCTTCACCACATATCCCCAGCAGTATCTTCACTACATAACCCCAGCAGCATCTTCACTCCATAACTCCTAAATCAACTTAACCACACAATCCTTAGCAACGCCTTCACTACATAACTCAATGAACATTTTCACCACAACCTATATCATATTCATTTAACATACAGCAGCATCTTCACTATATAGCCCCAGCAGCATCTTCACCACATGACCCCAGCAGCATCTTCACTACATAACCCCAGCAGCATCTTCACCACATAACCCCAGCAGCATCTTCACCACATTACCCCAGTAGCATCATCACTTCATTTCCCCAGCAGCATCTTCATTACATAACTCAATGAACATCTTCACCACAACCTATATCATCTTCATTTAACCTACAGCAGCATCTTCACTACATAACCACAACAGCATCTTTACTGCGTAACCCCAGCAGTATCTTCACTACATAACCCTAGGAGCATCTTCTCTACATATCCCCAGCAACATCTTCACTACATAACCCATTAATAATTTTAACCACAAAATCATCAGCAGCGTCTTCACTCTATAACTCAATGAACATCTTCACCACAAACAATATCATCTTCATTTAACCTACAGCAGCATCTTCACTACATAACTCCTGAATCATCTTAACCACACAATCCTCAACAGCGTCTTCACAACATAACTTAATGAACATCACCACAATCTATATCATCTTCATTTAACCTTTCAGCAGCATCATTACTAAATAACCCCAGCAGCATCTTCACTACATAACCCTAGCAGAATCTTCACCATATAACCACAACATCATCTTCACTTCATAACCCAAGCAGCATCTTCACTACATAACCCCAGCAGCATCTTTACTACATAACCCCAGCAGCATCTTCACCACATATCCCCAGCAACATCTTCACTCATTACCCCAGCAACTTCTTCACCACATAACCCAAGCAGCATCTTCATCACATAACCCCCATGGCATCTTCACCACATAACCCTAGCAGCATCTTCGTCACATAACCCTAGCAGCATCTTCGTCACATAACCCCAACGGCATCTTCCCCACATAACCCCAGCAGCATCTTCGTCACATAACCCGAAAAGCATCTTCAGTACATATCCCCAGCATCGTCTTCACTACTTTACCCAACAGCCTTTTCACTACATAACCCCAGCAGCATCTTCACAACTTTACCCCATCAGCATTTTCACCACATAACTCCAGCAGCATCTTCTCTACATAACCCCAGAAGCATCTTCACTACATAACCCAAACAGCATCTTCATTACATAACTCCAACAGTATTTTCACTACATAACCCCAGCAGCATCTTCATCACATAACCCAACAGCATCATCACCACATAACCCCAGCAGCATCTTCACCACGTAACCCAAGCAGCATCTTCATCACATAACCCTTACAGCATCTTCACTACATAACCCCAGCAGGATCTTCACTGCATAACCCCAGCAGCATCATCACTACATAACCCCAGCAGCATCTTCACTACTTAACAGCAGCAGTATCTTCACTACATATCCCCAGCCGCATCTTCACCACATATCTCCAGCAACATCTTCACTCATTACCCCAGCAGCATCTTCATCACATAACCCCAGCAGCATCTTTACTACATAGCACTAACAGCATTTTTACTGCATAACCCCAGCAGTATCTTCACTACATAACCCCAGCAGCATCTTTACTACATAACTCCAGCAACATCTTCACCACATAACCCCTGAACCATCTTAACCACACAATCCTCAGCAGCGTCTTCACTATATAACTCAATGAACATCTTCACCACAACCAATATCATCTTCACCACAACCAATATCATCTTCATTTAACCAACAGCAGCATCTTCACTACATAACCCCAGCAGCATCTTCACTACATAACTCCAGCAACATCTTCACTACATAACCGCTGAATCATCTTAACCACACAATCCTCAGCAGCGTCTTCACTACATAACTCAATGAACATCTTCACCACAACCTATATCATCTTCATTTAACCTACAGCAGCATCTTCACTACATAACCACAACAGCATCTTTACTGCATAACCCCAGCAGTATTTTCACTACATAACCCTAGCAGCATCTTCTCTACATATCCCCAGCAACATCTTCACTACATAACCCATTAATAATTTTAACCACAAAATCATCAGCAGCGTCTTCACTCTATAACTCAATGAACATCTTCACCACAAACAATATCATCTTCATTTAACCTACAGCAGCATCTTCACTACATAACTCCTGAATCATCTTAACCACACAATCCTCAACAGCGTCTTCACAACATAACTTAATGAACATCACCACAATCTATATCATCTTCATTTAACCTTTCAGCAGCATCATTACTAAATAACCCTAGCAGCATCTTCGTCACATAACCCTAGCAGCATCTTCGTCACATAACCCCAACAGCATCTTCCCCACATAACCCCAGCAGCATCTTCGTCACATAACCCGAAAAGCATCTTCAGTACATATCCCCAGCATCGTCTTCACTAATTTACCCAACAGCCTTTTCACTACATAACCCCAGCAGCATCTTCACAACTTTACCCTATCAGCATTTTCACCACACAACTCCAGCAGCATCTTCATTTCATGACCCCAGCAGCATCTTCACTACATAACCCCCAATAGCATCTTCATTACATAGCCCCATCAGTATTTTGTCTACATAACCCCAGCAGCATCTTCACTACATAAGCCAAGCAGCACCTTCATCACATAACCCCTACAGCATCTTCACTACATAACCCCAGCGGCATCTTCACTACATAACACCAGCAGCATCTTCACATTACCAAAGCCGCATCTTCACTACATAACCCCATCAGCATCTTCACTACATAACCCCAGCAGCATCTTCACCACATAAGCCAAGCAGCACCTTCATCACATAACCCCTACAGCATCTTCACTACATAACCCGAGCAGCATCTTCACATTACCAAAGCCGCATCTTCACTACATATCCCCATCAGCATCTTCACTACATAACCCCAGCAGCATCTTCACCACATAAGCCAAGAAGCACCTTGATCACATAACCCGTACAGCATCTTCACTACATAACCCCAGCGGCATCTTCACTACATAACCCCAGCAGCATCTTCACATTACCAAAGCTGCATCTTCACATTACCAAAGCTGCATCTTCACTACAAAACCCCATCAGCATCTTCACAACATAACCCCAGCAGCATCTTCACCACGTAAGCCCAGCAGCATCTTCACTACATAAGCCCAACAGCATCTTCTATACATAACTCCAGCAGCATCTTCAAGACGTAACCCCAGCAGCATCTTCACTACATAAGCCCAACAGCATCTTCTATACATAACTCCAGCAGCATCTTCAAGACGTAACCCCAGCAGCATCTTCACTATGTAACTCCAACCGCATCTTCTCTACATAACACCAGCAGCTTCTTCAAAACATAACCCCATCAGCATCTTCACTACATTATCCCAGCAAAATCTTCACTCATTACCCCAGCAGAATCTTCACCACATATCCCCAGCAACATCTTCACTCATTACCCCAGCAGCATCTTCATCACATATCCCCAGCAACATCTTCACTCATTACCCACGCAGCTTCTTCACCACATACCCTAGCAGCATCTTCATCAGATAACCCCAACGGCATCTCCAATACATGACCCCAGCAGCATCTTCGTCACATAACCCCAAAAACATCTTCACTACATAACCCCAACAGCATCTTCACTACATAACCCCAGCAGAGTCTTCACTACTTTACCCAACAGCCTTTTCACTACATAACCCCAGCAGCATCTTCACAACATTACCCCATCAGCATTTTCACCACATAACTCCAGCAGCATCTTCTCTACATAACCCCAGAAGCATCTTCACTACATAACCCAAACAGCATCTTCATTACATAACTCCAACAGTATTTTCACTACATAACCCCAGCAGCATCTTCATCACATAACCCAACAGCATCATCACCACATAACCCCAGCAGCATCTTCACCACGTAACCCAAGCAGCATCTTCATCACATAACCCCTACAGCATCTTCACTACATAACCCCAGCAGGATCTTCACTGCATAACCCCAGCAGCATCATCACTACATAACCCCAGCAGCATCTTCACTACTTAACAGCAGCTGTATCTTCACTACATATCCCCAGCCGCATCTTCACCACATATCTCCAGCAACATCTTCACTCATTACCCCAGCAGCGTCTTCATCACATAACCCCAGCAGCATCTTTACTACATAGCACTAACAGCATTTTTACTGCATAACCCCAGCAGTATCTTCACTACATAACCCCAGCAGCATCTTTACTACATAACTCCAGCAACATCTTCACCACATAACCCCTGAACCATCTTAACCACACAATCCTCAGCAGCGTCTTCACTATATAACTCAATGAACATCACCACAACCAATATCATCTTCATCACAACCAATATCATCTTCATTTAACCAACAGCAGCATCTTCACTACATAACCCCAGCAGCATCTTCACTACATAACTCCAGCAACATCTTCACTACATAACCGCTGAATCATCTTAACCACACAATCCTCAGCAGCGTCTTCACTACATAACTCAATGAACATCTTCACCACAATCTATATCATCTTCATATAACATACAGCAGCATCTTCACTACGTAACTCCTGAATCATCTTAACCACACAATCCTCAGCAGCGTGTTCACTACATAACTCAATAAACATCTTCACCACAATCAATATCATATTCATTTAACCTATAGCAGCATCTTCACTACATAACCCCAGCAGCATCTTCACTACATAACTCCAGCAACATCTTCACTTCATAACCGCTGAATCATCTTAACCACACATTCATCAGCAGCGTCTTCACCACAAGACCACAAAAGCATTTTCACTACATTAACCCAGCATCAATGAAAATCTTCACCACAACCTATATCATCTTCATTTAACCTACAGCAGCATCTTCACAACATAACTCCTGAATCATCTTAACCACACAATCCTTAACAGCGTCTTCACTTCATAACTCAATGAACATCTTCACCACTATCTATATCATCTTAATTTAACCTACAGCAGCATTTTCACTACATAACCCCAGCAGCATCTTCACTACTTAACAGCAGCAGTATCTTCACTACATATCCCCAGCCGCATCTTCACCACATATCCCCAGCAACATCTTCACTCATTACCCCAGCAGCATCTTCATCACATAACCCCAGCAGCATCTTCACCACATAACCCCAGCAGTATCTTCATCTCATAACCCAAACAGCATCTTCACCACATAACCCCAGCAGTATCTTCGTCACATAACCCCAGCAGCATCTTTATCATATAACCCAACAGCATCATCACCACATAACCCCAGCAGCATCTTCACTGCATAACCCAAGCAGTATCTTCACTACATAACCCCACCAACATCTTCATTACATAACCCCAACAGTATTTTCACTACATAACCCCAGCTGCATCTTCGTCACATAACCCCAACAGCATCTTCACCACATAAACTCAGCAGCATCCTCGTCACATAAACCCAACAGCATCTTCACTACATTACCCCTGCAGCGTCTTCACTACTTTACCCAACAGCCTTTTCACTACATAACCCCAGCAGCATCTTCACTACATAACTCCTGAATCATCTTAACCACACAATCCTCATCAGCGTCTTCACTACATAACTCAATGAACATCTTCATCACAACCTATATCATCATCATTTAACATACAGCAGCATCTTCACTACATAACCCAAGCAGCATCTTCACCACATAACCCCAGCAGCATCTTCACCACATTACCCTAGCAGCATCATCACTTCATTTCCCCAGCAGCATCTTCACTACATAACTCAATGAACATCTTCACCACAACTTATAACATCTTCATTTAACCGACAGCAGCATCTTCACTACATAACCACAACAGCATCTTCACTACATAACCCCAGCACCATCTTTACTACATAAACTTAAGAACATCTTTACTGCATAACCCCAGCATCATCTTCACTACATAACCCCATTAGCATCTTCTCAACATAACCCCAGCAGCATCTTCACTACATAACCCCAACAGCATCGTCACCTTATAACACCAGCAGCATCTTCACCACGTAACCCCAACAGCATCTTCTCTACACAATTCCAGCAGCATCTTCACCACGTAACCCCAGCAGCATCTTCACTACGTAACTCCAACAGCATCTTCTGTACATAATCCCAGCAGCATCTTAAATACATAACCCCAACAGCATCTTCACCACATTACCCCAGCAACCTCTTCACTCATTACCCCAGCAGAATCTTCACCACATATCCCCAACAACATCTTCACTCATTAATCCAGCAGTATTTTCATCACATAACCCCAACAGCATCACTCATTATCCCAGCAGCATCTTCACCACATTCCCTAGCAGCATCTTCATCACATAACCCAAACGGCATCTTCACCACATAACCCAAGCAGCATCTTCGTCACATAAGCCCAACAGCATCTTCACTACATTCCCCCAGCAGCGTCTTCCCTACTTTACCCAACAGCCTTTTCACTACATAACACAAGCAGCATCTTCACAACATTACCCCATCAGCATTTTCACCACATAACTTCAGCAGCATCTTCTCTACGTAACCCCAGCAGCATCTTCACTACATAACCCCAGCAGCATCATCACTACATAAGAGCAGCAGCATCTTCACTACATAACCCCAGCCGCATCTTCACCACATATCCCCAATAACATTTTCACTCATTACCCCCAGCAGCATCTTCATCACATAACCCCAACAACATCTTTACCACAGAACCCCAGCAGTATCTTCACTACATAACCCCGACAGCATCTTCATTACATAACCACAACTGTATTTTCACTATATAACCCCAGCTGCATCTTCGTCACATAACCCCAACAGCATCTACACTACATTTCCCTAGCAACGTCTTCACTTTTTTCCCCAACAGCCTTTTCACTACATAACCCAAGCAGCATCTTCACAACATTACCCCATCAGCATTTTCACCACATAACTCCAGCAGCATCTTCTCTACATAACTCCAGCAGCATCTTCATTACATAACCCAAACAGTATCTACTTTACATAACCCCAACAGTATTTTCACTACATAACCCCAGCAGCATCTTCATCACATAACTCAACAGCATCATTACCACATAACCCCAGCAGCATCTTCACCACATAACCCAAGCAGCATCTTCATCACATAACCCCTACAGCATCATCACTACATAACCCCAACATCATCTTCACTGCATAACCCCAGCAGCATCTTCACTACATAACCCCAGCAGCATCTTCACTACATAATCCTAGCCGCATCTTCACCACATATCCCCAGCAACATCTTCACTCATTACCCCAGCAGCATCTTAATCACATAACCCCAACAGTATCTTCACCACATAACCCCAGCAGCATCTTCACTACATAACCCAACAATCTTTTCATTACATAACACCAGCAGCATCTTCACCCCATAGCCACAACAGCATCTTCTCTACATGACCCCAGCAGCATCTTCACTACATAACCCAAGCAGCATCTTCACCACATAACCCCAGCAGCATCTTGACTACATAACCCCGTCAGCATCTTCATTACATAACCCCAGCAGTATGTTCACTATATAACCCCAGCAGCATTTTCATCACATAACCCAACAGCATCCTCACCACATAACCCCAGCAGCATCTTCACCACATATCCCCAGCAGTATCTTCACTACATAACCCCAGCAGCATCTTCACTCCATAACTCCTAAATCAACTTAACCACACAATCCTTAGCAACGTCTTCACTACATAACTCAATGAACATTTTCACCACAACCTATATCATCTTCATTTAACATACAGCAGCATCTTCACTATATAGCCCCAGCAGCATCTTCACCACATGACCCCAGCAGCATCTTCAATACATAACCCCAGCAGCATCTTCACCACATAACCCCAGCAGCATCTTCACCACATTACCCCAGCAGCATCATCACTTCATTTCCCCAGCAGCATCTTCATTACATAACTCAATGAACATCTTCACCACAACCTATATCATCTTCATTTAACCTACAGCAGCATCTTCACTACATAACCACAACAGCATCTTTACTGCATAACCCCAGCAGTATCTTCACTACATAACCCTAGCAGCATCTTCTCTACATATCCCCAGCAACATCTTCACTACATAACCCATTAATAATTTTAACCACAAAATCATCAGCAGCGTCTTCACTCTATAACTCAATGAACATCTTCACCACAAACAATATCATCTTCATTTAACCTACAGCAGCATCTTCACTACATAACTCCTGAACCATCTTAACCACACAATCCTCAACAGCGTCTTCACAACATAACGTAATGAACATCACCACAATCCATATCATCTTCATTTAACCTTTCAGCAGCATCATTACTAAATAACCCCAGCAGCATCTTCACTACATAACCCTAGCAGAATCTTCACCATATAACCACAACATCATCTTCACTACATAACCCAAGCAGCATCTTCACTACATAACCCCAGCAGCATCTTTACTACATAACCCCAGCAGCATCTTCACCACATAACCACAACATCATCTTCACTACATAACCCCAAGAGCATCTTTACCACATTACCCCACCGACATCTTCACCACATATCCCCAGCAACATCTTCACTCATTACCCCAGCAACTTCTTCACCACATAACCCCAGCAGCATCTTCATCACATAACCCCCACGGCATCTTCACCACATAACCCTAGCAGCATCTTCGTCACATAACCCCAACAGCATCTTCCCCACATAACCCCAGCAGCATCTTCGTCATATAACCCCAAAAGCATCTTCAGTACATATCCCCAGCAGCGTCTTCACTACTTTACCCAACAGCCTTTTCACTACATAACCCCAGCAGCATCTTCACAACATTACCCTATCAGCATTTTCACCACACAACTCCAGCAGTATCTTCATTTCATGACCCCAGCAGCATCTTCACTACATAACTACATAACCCCAATAGCATCTTCATTACATAGCCCCATCAGTATTTTGTCTACAAAACCCCAGCAGCATCTTCTCTACATAAGCCAAGCAGCACCTTCATCACATAACCCCTACAGCATCTTCACTACATAACCCCAGCGGCATCTTCACTATATAACCCGAGCAGCATCTTCACATTACCAAAGCCGCATCTTCACTACATATCCCCATAAGCATCTTCACTACATAACCCCAGCAGCATCTTCATTACATAACTCAATGAACATCTTCACCACAACCTATATCATCTTCATTTAACCTACAGCAGCATCTTCACTACATAACCACAACAGCATCTTTACTGCATAACCCCAGCAGTATCTTCACTACATAACCCTAGCAGCATCTTCTCTACATATCCCCAGCAACATCTTCACTACATAACCCATTAATAATTTTAACCACAAAATCCTCAGCAGCGTCTTCACTCTATAACTCAATGAACATCTTCACCACAAACAATATCATCTTCATTTAACCTACAGCAGCATCTTCACTACATAACTCCTGAACCATCTTAACCACACAATCCTCAACAGCGTCTTCACAACATAACTTAATGAACATCACCACAATCTATATCATCTTCATTTAACCTACAGCAGCATCATTACTAAATAACCCCAACAGCATCTTCACTACATAACCCCAGCAGAATCTTCACCATATAAACACAACATCATCTTCACTACATAACCCAAGCAGCATCTTCACTACATAACCCCAGCAGCATCTTTACTACATAACCCCAGCAGCATCTTCACCACATAACCACAACATCATCTTCACTACATAACCCCAAGAGCATCTTTGCCACATTACCCCACCGACATCTTCATCACATATCCCCAGCAACATCTTCACTCATTACCCCAGCAACTTCTTCACCACATAACCCCAGCAGCATCTTCATCACATAACCCCCACGGCATCTTCACCACATAACCCTAGCAGCATCTTCGTCACATAACCCCAACAGCATCTTCCCCACATAACCCCAGCAGCATCTTCGTCACATAACCCCAAAAGCATCTTCAGTACATATCCCCAGCAGCGTCTTCACTACTTTACCCAACAGCCTTTTCACTACATAACCCCAGCAGCATCTTCACAACATTACCCTATCAGCATTTTCACCACACAACTCCAGCAGCATCTTCATTTCATGACCCCAGCAGCATCTTCACTACATAACCCCAATAGCATCTTCATTACATAGCCCCATCAGTATTTTGTCTACAAAACCCCAGCAGCATCTTCACTACATAAGCCAAGCAGCACCTTCATCACATAACCCCTACAGCATCTTCACTACATAACCCCAGCGGCATCTTCACTATATAACCCGAGCAGCATCTTCACATTACCAAAGCCGCATCTTCACTACATATCCCCATCAGCATCTTCACTACATAACCCCAGCAGCATCTTCACCACATAAGCCAAGAAGCACCTTGATCACATAACCCGTACAGCATCTTCACTACATTACCCCAGCGGCATCTTCACTACGTAACCCCAGCAGCATCTTCACATTACCAAAGCTGCATCTTCACTACAAAACCCCATCAGCATCTTCACAACATAACCCCAGCAGCATCTTCACCACGTAAGCCCAGCAGCATCTTCACTACATAAGCCCAACAGCATCTTCTCTACATAACTCCAACAGCATCTTCAAGACGCAAGCCCAGCAGCATCTTCACTACATAACCCCAACAGCATCTTCTCTACATAACACCAGCAGCATCTTCAAAACATAACACCATCAGCATCTTCACCACATTATCCCAGCAAAATCTTCACTCATTACCCCAGCAGAATCTTCACCACATATCCCCAGCAACATCTTCACTCATTACCCCAGCAGCATCTTCATCACATATCCCCAGCAACATCTTCACTCATTACCCAAGCAGCTTCTTCACCACATACCCTATCAGCATCTTCATCAGATAACCCCAACAGCATCTTTACTACATAACCCCAACAGCATCTTCACTACATAACCCCAGCAGAGTCTTCACTACTTTACCCAACAGCCTTTTCACTACATAACCCAAGCAGCATCTTCACAACATTTCCCCATCAGCATTTTCACCACATAACTCCAGCAGCATCTTCTCTACATAACCCCAGAAGCATCTTCACTACATAACCCCAACAGCATCTTCATTACATAACTCCAACAGTATTTTCACTACATAACCCCAGCAGCATCTTCATCACATAACCCAACAGCATCATCACCACATAACCCCAGCAGCATCTTCACCACGTAACCCAAGCAGCATCTTCATCACATAACCCCTACAGCATCTTCACTACATAACCCCAGCAGGATCTTCACTGCATAACCCCAGCAGCATCATCACTACATAACCCCAGCAGCATCTTCACTACTTAACAGCAGCAGTATCTTCACTACATATCCCCAGCCGCATCTTCACCACTTATCTCCAGCAACATCTTCACTCATTACCCCAGCAGCATCTTCATCACATAACCCCAGCAGCATCTTTACTACATAACTCCAGCAACATCTTCACCACATAACCCCTGGACCATCTTAACCACACAATCCTCAGCAGCGTCTTCACTACATAACTCAATGAACATCTTCACCACAACCAATATCATCTTCACCACAATCTATATCATCTTCATATAACCTACAGCAGCATCTTCACTACGTAACTCCTGAATCATCTTAACCACACAATCCTCAGCAGCGTGTTCACTACATAACTCAATAAACATCTTCACCACAATCAATATCATATTCATTTAACCTATAGCAGCATCTTCACTACATAACCCCAGCAGCATCTTCACTACATAACTCCAGCAACATCTTCACTTCATAACCGCTGAATCATCTTAACCACACATTCCTCAGCAGCGTCTTCACCACATGACCACAAAGGCATTTTCACTACATTAACCCAGCATCAATGAAAATCTTCATCACAACCTATATCATCTTCATTTAACCTACAGCAGCCTCTTCACTACATAACTCAATGAACATCTTCACCACTATCTATATCATCTTAATTTAACCTACAGCAGCATTTTCACTTCATACCCCCAGCAGCATCTTCACTACTTAACAGCAGCAGTATCTTCACTACATATCCCCAGCCGCATCTTCACCACATATCCCCAGCAACATCTTCACTCATTATCCCAGCAGCATCTTCATCACATAACCCCAGCAGCATCTTCACCACATAACCCCAGCAGTATCTTCATCTCATAACCCAAACAGCATCTTCACCACATAACCCCAGCAGTATCTTCGTCACATAACCCCAGCAGCATTTTCATCATATTACCCAACAGCATCATCACCACATAACCCCAGCAGCATCTTCACTGCATAACCCAAGCAGTATCTTCACTACATAACCACACCAACATCTTCATTACATAACCCCAACAGTATTTTCACTACATAACCCCAGCTGCATCTTCGTCACATAACCCCAACAGCATCTTCACCACATAAACCCAACAGCATCTTCACTACATTACCCCTGCAGCGTCTTCACTACTTTACCCAACAGCCTTTTCACTACATAACCCCAGCAGCATCTTCACTACATAACTCCTGAATCATCTTAACCACACAATCCTCATCAGCGTCTTCACTACATAACTCAATGAACATCTTCACCACAACCTATATCATCATCATTTAACATACAGCAGCATCTTCACTACATAACCCAAGCAGCATCTTCACCACATAACCCCAGCAGCATCTTCACCACATTACCCAAGCAGCATCATCACTTCATTTCCCCAGCAGCATCTTCACTACATAACTCAATGAACATCTTCACCACAACTTATAACATCTTCATTTAACCGACAGCAGCATCTTCACTACATAACCACAACAGCATCGTCACTACATAACCTCAGCACCATCTTTACTACATAAACTTAACAGCATCTTTACTGCATAACCCCAGCAGTATCTTCACTACATAACCCTAGCAGCATCTTCTCTACATGTCCCCAGCATCATCTTCACTACATAACCCCATTAGCATCTTCTCAACATAACCCCAGCAGCATCTTCACTACATAACCCCAACAGCATCGTCACCTTATAACACCAGCAGCATCTTCACCACGTAACCCCAACAGCATCTTCTCTACACAACTCCAGCAGCATCTTCACCACGTAACCCCAGCAGCATCTTCACTACGTAACTCCAACAGCATCTTCTGTTCATAACCCCAGCAGCATCTTAAATATATAACCCCAACAGCATCTTCACCACATTACCCCAGCAACCTCTTCACTCATTACCCCAGCAGAATCTTCACCACATATCCCCAACAACATCTTCACTCATTACCCCAGCAGTATTTTCATCACATAACCCCAACAGCATCACTCATTAACCCAGCAGCATCTTCACCACATTCCCAGCAGCATCTTCATCACATAACCCAAACGGCATCTTCACCACATAACCCTAGCAGCATCTTCGTCACATAAGCCCAACAGCATCTTCACTACATTACCCCAGCAGCGTCTTCCCTACTTTACCCAACAGCCTTTTCACTACATAACACAAGCAGCATCTTCACAACATTACCCCATCAGCATTTTCACCACATAACTTCAGCAGCATCTTCTCTACGTAACCCCAGCAGCATCTTCACTACATAACCCCAGCAGCATCATCACTACATAGGAGCAGCCGCATCTTCACCACATATCCCCAGCAACATCTTCACTCATTACTCCCTACCTTGAGGCTACCCTGAGGTGCTTCCGGGGCTTAGTGTCCCCGCGGCCCGGTCGTCGACCAGGCCTCCTGGTTGCTAGACTGATCAACCAGGCTGTTAGACGCGGCTGCTCGCAGCCTGACGTATGAGTCACAGCCTGGTTGATCAGGTATCCTTTGGAGGTGCTTATCCAGTTCTCTCTTGAACACTGTGAGGGGTTTGCCAGTTATGCCCCTTATGTGTAGTGGAAGCGTGTTGAACAGTCTCGGGCCTCTGATGTTGATAGAGTTCTCTCTCAGAGTACCTGTTGCACCTCTGCTTTTCAACGGGGGTATTCTGCACATCCTGCCATGTCTTCTGGTCTCATGTGGTGTTATTTCTGTGTGCAGGTTTGGGACCAGCCCCTCAATTATTTTCCACGTGTAAATTATTATGTATCTCTCCCGCCTGCGCTCAAGGGAGTACAGATTTAGGCTCTTTAGTCGGTCCCAGTAATTTAGATGTTTTACTGAGTGGATTCTAACAGTAAAGGATCTCTGCACGCTCTCTAGGTCAGCAATTTCTCCAGCTTTGAAAGGGGCTGTCATTGTGCAGCAGTACTCCACTCTAGATAGCACAAGCGTTTTGAAAAGTATCATCATCGGTATAGTATCTCTAGTGTGAAAAGTTCTTGTTATCCAACCTGTCATTTTTCTTGCAGTTGTGACGGCTACTTTATTGTGTTCTTTAAAGGTAAGGTCTTCCGACATGAGTACACCCAGGTCCTTTACATTGCCTTTTCGTTCTATGTTATGATTTGCCTGCGTTTTGTACGTGGTTTCTGTTTTTATATTTTCAATTTTTCCGTAGCGCATGAGCTGAAACTTATCCTCGTTGAATACCATATTATTTTCTGTAGCCCATAGAAAGACCTGATCAACATCTGATTGGAGGTTTGCCGTGTCCTCTATGTTGCCAACTCTCATGAAAATCCTAGTGTCATCTGCAAAGGATGATACAGTGCTATAGGTTGTGTTCTGGTCTATGTCCGATATGAGGATGAGAAAAAGTACTGGAGCAAGCACAGTACCCTGGGAGACTGAGCTCTTCACGGTTGATGGGCTGGTTTTTATTTTGTTGACTATTACACATTGGGTTCTGTCAGTCAGGAAATTGGAGATCCATCTGCCTATTTTCCCGGTAATTCCTTTTGAACGCATTTTATGTGCAATAACACAATGGTCACATTTATCAAAAGCTTTTGCGAAATCTGTGTAAATTACATCAGCGTTTTGTTTGTCTTCCATAGCATCTAATGCCATATCATAGTGGTCCAGCAACTGCGACAGGCAGCATCTTCAGCAGCATCCCAGCAGCATCTTCATCACATAACCCCAACAACATCTTTGCCACATAACCCCAGCAGCATCATCACCACATAACCCAACAGGCTTTTCATTACATAACCCCAGCAGCATCTTCACCCCATTATCCCATCAGCATCTTCACCATATAACTCCAGCAGCATCTTGACTACATAACCCCAGCAGTATCTTCACTACATAACCCCGACAGCATCTTCATTACATATCCACAACAGTATTTTCACTATATAACCCCAGCTGCATCTTCGTCACATAACCCCAACAGCATCTACTCTACATTTCCCTAGCAACGTCTTCACTTCTTTACCCAACAGCCTTTTCACTACATAACCCAAGCAGCATCTTCACAACATTACCCCATCAGCATTTTCACCACATGACTCCAGCAGCATCTTCTCTACATAACTCCAGCAGCATCTTCATTACATAACCCAAACAGTATCTTCTTTACATAACCCCAACAGTATTTTCACTACATAACCCCAGCAGCATCTTCATCACATAACCCAACAGCGTCATTACCACATAACCCCAGCAGCATCTTCACCACATATCCCAAGCAGCATCTTCATCACATAACCCCTACAGCATCATCACTACATAACCCCAACATCATCTTCACTGCATAACCCCAGCAGCATCTTCACTACATAACCCCAGCAGCATCTTCACTACATAAGAGCAGCAGCATCTTCACTACATAATCCTAGCCGCATCTTCACCACATATCCCCAGCAACATCTTCACTCATTACCCCAGCAGCATCTTCATCACATAACCCCAACAGTATCTTCACCACATAACCCCAGCAGCATCTTCACTACATAACCCAACAGCCTTTTCATTACATAACCCCAGCAGCATCTTCACCTCATAACCACAACAGCATCTTCTCTACATGACCCCAGCAGCATCTTCACTACATAACCCAAGCAGCATCTTCACCACATAACCCCAGCAGCATCTTGACTACATAACCCCGTCAGCATCTTCATTACATAACCCCAGCAGTATTTTCACTACATAACCCCAGCAGCATCTTCATCACATAACCCAACAGCATCCTCACCACATAACCCCAGCAGCTTCTTCACTACATAACCCCAGCAGCATCTTCACCACATATCCCCAGCAGTATCTTCACTACATAACCCCAGCAGCATCTTCACTCCATAACTCCTAAATCAACTTAACCACACAATACTTAGCAACGTCTTCACTACATAACTCAATGAACATTTTCACCACAACCTATATCATCTTCATTTAACATACAGCAGCATCTTCACTATATAGCCCAAGCAGAATCTTCACCACATGACCCCAGCAGCATCTTCACTACATAACCCCAACAGCATCTTCACCACATAACCCCAGCAGCATCTTCACCACATTACCCCAGCAGCATCATCACTTCATTTCCCCAGCAGCATCTTCATTACATAACTCAATGAACATCTTCACCACAACCTATATCATCTTCATTTAACCTACAGCAGCATCTTCACTACATAACCACAACAGCATCTTTACTGCATAACCCCAGCAGTATCTTCACTACATATACTAGCAGCATCTTCTCTACATATCCCCAGCAACATCTTCACTACATAACCCATTAATCATTTTAGCCACAAAATCCTCAGCAGCGTCTTCACTCTATAACTCAATGAACATCTTCACCACAAACAATATCATCTTCATTTAACCTACAGCAGCATCTTCACTACATAACTCCTGAATCATCTTAACCACACAATCCTCAACAGCGTCTTCACAACATAATTTAATGAACATCATCACAATCTATATCATGTTCATTTAACCTTCAGCAGCATCATTACTAAATAACCCCAGCAGCATCTTCACTACATAACCCTAGCAGAATCTTCACCATATAACCACAACATCATCTTCACTGCATAACCCAAGCAGCATCTTCACTACATAACCCCAGCAGCATCTTCACCACATAAGCCAAGCAGCACCTTCATCACATAACCCCTACAGCATCTTCACTACATAACCCCAGCGGCATCTTCACTACATAACCCGAGCAGCATCTTCACATTACCAAAGCCGCATCTTCACTACATATCCCCATCAGCATCTTCACTACATAACCCCAGCAGCATCTTCACCACATTAGCCAAGAGGCACCTTGATCACATAACCCGTACAGCATCTTCACTACATAACCCCTGCAGCATCTTCACATTACCAAAGCTGCATCTTCACTACAAAACCCCATTAGCATCTTCACAACATAACCCCAGCAGCATTTCACCACGTAAGCCCCGCAGCATCTTCACTACATAACCCCAACAGCATCTTCTCTACATAACTCCAGCAGCATCTTCAAGACGTAACCCCAGCAGCATCTTCACTACATAACCCCAACAGCATCTTCTCTACATAACTCCAGCAGCATCTTCAAGACGTAACCCCAGCAGCATCTTCACTATGTAACTCCAACCGCATCTTCTCTACATAACACCAGCAGCATCTTCAAAACATAACCCCATCAGCATCTTCACCACATTACCCCAGCAAAATCTTCACTCATTACCCCAGCAGAATCTTCACCACATATCCCCAGCAACATCTTCACTCATTACCCCAGCAGCATCTTCATCACATATCCCCAGCAACATCTTCACTCATTACCCAAGCAGCTTCTTCACCACATACCCTAGCAGCATCTTCATCAGATAACCCCAACGGCATCTCCACCACATGACCCCAGCAGCATCTTCGTAACATAACCCCAACAGCAGCTTCACCACATAACACCAGCAGCATCTTCGTCACATAACCCCAACAGCATCTTCACTACATAACCCCAACAGCATCTTCACTACATAACCCCAGCAGAGTCTTCACTACTTTACCCAACAGCCTTTTCACTACATAACCCAAGCAGCATCTTCAGAACATTTCCCCATCAGCATTTTCACCACATAACTCCAGCAGCATCTTCTCTACATAACCCCAGAAGCATCTTCACTACATAACCCCAACAGCATCTTCATTACATAACTCCAACAGTATTTTCACTACATAACCCCAGCAGCATCTTCATCACATAACCCAACAGCATCATCACCACATAACCCCAGCAGCATCTTCACCACGTAACCCAAGCAGCATCTTCATCACATAACCCCTACAGCATCTTCACTACATAACACCAGCAGGATCTTCACTGCATAACCCCAGCAGCATCATCACTACATAACCCCAGCAGCATCTTCACTACTTAACAGCAGCAGTATCTTCACTACATATCCCCAGCCGCATCTTCACCACATATCTCCAGCAACATCTTCACTCATTACCCCAGCAGCATCTTCATCACATAACCCCAGCAGCATCTTTACTACATAACCCTAACAGCATTTTTACTGCATAACTCCAGCAGTATCTTCACTACATAACTCCAGCAACATCTTCACTACATAACCCCTGAACCATCTTAACCACAAAATCCTCAGCAGCGTCTTCACTCCATAACTCAATGAACATCTTCACCACAACCAATATCATCTTCACCACAACCTATATCATCTTCATTTAACCTACAGCAGCATCTTCACTACATAACCACAACAGCATCTTCACTACATAACCCCAGTAGCATCTTTACTACATAACCCTAACAGCATTTCTACTGCATAACCCCAGCAGTATCTTCACTCCATAACCGTAGCAGCATCTTCACTGCATAACCCCAGCAGCATCTTCACCACATAACCACAGAAGCATTTTCACTACATTAACCCAGCATCAATGAAAATCTTCACCACAACCTATATCATCTTCATTTAACCTACAGCAGCATCTTCAACCCATACTCCTTCAACATCTTCTCCACACAACCCAGCAGCATCTTCACTACATAACTCCTGAATCATCTTAACCACACAATCCTCAACAGCGTCTTCAAGACATAACTCAATAAACATCGTCACCACAACCTATATCATCTTCATTTAACCTACAGCAGCATCTTCACTACATAACCCTAGCAGCATCTTTACTAAATAACCCCATAAGCATCTTCACTAAATAACCCTAGCAGCATCTTCACCACATATCCCCAGCAACATCTTCACCACATAACCCCAACAGCATCTTCACTACATAACCCCAGCAGCATCTTCGTTACATAAACCCAGCAGCATCTTTACTACAAAACCCCAACAGCATCTTCACTACATAACCCAAGAAGCGTCTTCACTACATAACCCCAACAGCATCTTCCCCACATAACCCCAGCAGCATCTTCGTCACATAACCCCCAAAGCATCTTCACTACATAACCCCAGCGGCATCTTCACTACATAACCCCAGCAGCATCTTCACATTACCAAAGCCGCATCTTCACTACATAACCCCAGCAACATCTTCGTCACATATCCCCAAAAGCATCTTCTCTACATAAGCCCAGCAGCATCTTCACCACATTACCCCATCAGCATCTTCACCACATAACTCCAGCAGCATCTTCACTAAATAACCCCAACAGCATTTTCATTACATAACCCCATCAGTATCTTCACTACATAACCCCGTCAGCATCTTCATTACATAACCCCAAAAGTATTTTCACTACATAACCCCAGCAGCATCTTCATCACATAACCCCAGCAGCATCTTCACCATATAACCCCAGCAGCATCTTCACTACATAACCCCAGCAGCATCTTAACTACAAAACTCCTGAATCATCTTAACCACGCACTCCTTAACAGCGTCTTCACTACATAACTCAATGAACATCTTCTCCACAACCTATATCATCTTCAATTAACATACAGCAGCATCTTCACTACATAACCCCAGTAGCATCTTTACTACATAACCCTAACTGCATTTCTACTGCATAACCCCAGCAGTATCTTCACTCCATAACCGTAGCAGCATCTTCTCTACATAACCCCAGCTGCATCTTTAATACATAACTCCAGCAATATATTTACTTTATAACCCCTGAATCATCTTAACCACAAAATCCTCAGCAGAGTCTTCACTCCATAACTCAATGAACATCTTCACCACAACCAGTATCATCTTCATTTAACCTACAGCAGCATCTTCACTACATAATTCCTGCAACATCTTCACTACATAACCGCTGAATCATCTTAACCACACAATCCTCAGCAGCGTCTTCACTACATAACTCAATGAACATCTTCACCACAACCTATATCATCTTCAATTAACCTACAGCAGCATCTTCACTGCATAACCCCAGCAGCATATTCACCACATAACCACAGAAGCATTTTCACTACATTAACCCAGCATCAATGAAAATCTTCACCACAACCTATATCATCCTCATTTAACCTTCAGCAGAATCTTCACAACATAACTCCAACATCTTCACCACACAACCCAGCAGCATCTTCACTACATAACTCCTGAATCATCTTAGCCACACAATCCACAACAGCGTCTTCACTACATAACTCAATGAACATTGTCACCACAACCTATATCATCTTCATTTAACCTACAGCAGCATCTTCACTACATAACCCCAGCAGCATCTTTACTACATAACCCCAGCAGCATCTTCACTACATAACCCCAGCAGTATCTTCAATACATAACCCCAGCAGCATCTTGACCACATAACTAAAGCAGCATCTTCACTACATAACTCCTGAGTCATCTTAACCACGCAATCCTCCGCAGCATCTTCACTACATAACCCTAGCAGCATCTTTACTAAATAACCCCATAAGCATCTTCACTAAATAACCCTAGCAGCATCTTCACCACATATCCCCAGCAACATCTTCACCACATAACCCCAACAGCATCTTCACTACATAACCCCAGCAGCATCTTCGTTACATAAACCCAGCAGCATCTTTACTACAAAACCCCAACAGCATCTTCACTACATAACCCAAGAAGCGTCTTCACTACATAACCCCAACAGCATCTTCCCCACATAACCCCAGCAGCATCTTCGTCACATAACCCCCAAAGCATCTTCACTACATAACCCCAGCGGCATCTTCACTACATAACCCCAGCAGCATCTTCACATTACCAAAGCCGCATCTTCACTACATAACCCCAGCAACATCTTCGTCACATATCCCCAAAAGCATCTTCTCTACATAAGCTCAGCAGCATCTTCACCACATTACCCCATCAGCATCTTCACCACATAACTCCAGCAGCATCTTCACTAAATAACCCCAACAGCATTTTCATTACATAACCCCATCAGTATCTTCACTACATAACCCCAACAGCATTTTCATTACATAAGCCCAACAGTATTTTCACTACATAACCCCAGCAGCATCTTCACTACATAACTCCTGAATCATCTTAACAACACAACCCTCGGCAGCGTCTTCACTACATAACTCAATGAACATCTTCACCACACCCAATATCATCTTCATTTAACCTACAGCAGCATCTTTACTACATAACTCCAGCAAAATCTTCACCACATCTTCACAACAGCATCTTCAGCACAAAACCACATCAGCATCTTCACATTACCCCAGCAGCATCTTCACCTCATATCCCCAGCAGCATCTTTACAACATTACTCCTTAATCATCTTAACCACACAATCCGCAGCAGCCTCTTTACTACATAACTCAATGAACATCTTCACCACAACCTATATCATCTTGATTTAACCTACAGCAGAATCTTCACTACAATACCCCAGCAGTATCTTCACTACATATGAGCAGCAGCATCTTCACTACATAACCCCAGCTGCATCTTCACCACATATCCCCAGCAGTATCTTCACTACATAACCCCAGCAGCATCTTCACTACATAACTCCTGAATCATCTTAACCACACAATCCTTAGCAGCGTCTTCACTACATAACTCAATGAACTTCGCCACAACCTATATCATCTTCATTTAACATACAGCAGCATCGTCACTACATAACCCCAGCAGCATCTTCACCATATAACCACAACAGCATCATCTCTACATAAACCCAGCAGCATCTTCACTACATTACTCCAGCAGCATCTTCACCACATAACCCTGGCAGCATCTTCACCACATTACCCCAGCAGAATCATCACTTCATTTCCTCAGTAGCATCTTCACTACATAAATCCTGAATCATCTTAACAACACACAATCCTCAACAGCGTCTTCACTACATAACTCAATGAACATCTTCACCACAATCTATATCATCTTCATTTAACCTACAGCAGCATCTTCACTACATAACCCCAGCAGCATCTTCACTACATAACCCCAGCAGCATCTTTACTACATAACCCCAGCAGCATCTTTACCACATTGCCCAGCAGCATCTTCACTACATAACTCCTTTATCATCTTACCCACACAAATCTCAACTGCGTCTTCACTACATAACTCAATGAACATCTTCACCACAATCTATATCATCTTCATTTAACCTACAGCAGCATCTTCACTACATAACCCCAGCAGCATCTTTACTACATAACTCCAGCAACATCTTCACTACATAACCGCTGAATCATCTTAACCACACAATCCTCAGCAGCGTCTTCACTACATAACTCAATGAAGATCTTCACCACAACCTATATCATCTTCAATTAACCTACAGCAGCATCTTCACTGCATAACCCCAGCAGCATCTTCACCACATAACCACAAATGCATTTTCAGTATATTATCTTGAGGTTATCTTGAGATGATTTCGGGGCTTTTTAGTGTCCCCGCGGCCCGGTCCTCGACCAGGCCTCCACCCCCAGGAAACAGCTCGTGACAGCTGACTAACACCCAGGTACCTATTTTACTGCTAGGTAACAGGGGCATAGGGTAAAAGAAACTCTGCCCATTGTTTCTTGTCGGCGCCTGGGATCGAACCCAGGACCACAGGATCACAAGTCCGGCGTACTGTCCGCTCGGCCGACCGGCTCCCCTCCATTAACCCAGCATCAATGAAAATCTTCACCACAACCTATATCATCTTCATTTAACCTACAGCAGCATCTTCACAACATAACTCCAACACCCTCACCACACAACCCAGCAGCATCTTCACTACATAACTCCTGAATCATCTTAGCCACACAATCCTCAACAGCGTCTTCACTACATAACTCAATGAACATCGTCACCACAACCTATATCATCTTCATTTAACCTACAGCAGCATCTTCACTACATAACCCCAGCAACATCTTCACTACATAACCCCAGCAGCATCTTCACTACATAACCCCAGCAGCATCTTTACTACATAACCCCAGCAGCATCTTCACTACATAAACCCAGCAGCGTCTTCACTACATAAACCCAGCAGCATCTTCACCACATAACTCCAGCAGCATCTTCACTACATAACTCTTGAGTCATCTTAACCACACAATCCTCAGCAGCGTCTTCACTACAGAACCCCAGCAGCATCTTTACTAAATAACCCCAGAAGCATCTTCACTACATAACCCTAGCAGCATCTTCACCACATAACCACAACACCATCTTCACTACATAACCCCAGCAGCATCTTCACTACATAACCCCAGCAGTATCTTCACCACATAACCACAACATCATCTTCACTACATAACCCCAAGAGCATCTTCACCACATTACCCCAGCGGCATCTTCATCACATATCCCCAGCAACATCTTCACTCATGATTCCAGCAGCACATTCATCACGTAACACCAACAGCATCTTCATCACATAATCCTAGCAGCATCTTCACCACATAACCCCAACAGCATCTTCACTACATAACTCCATAACTACATAATAGCTAAACGTACGTTTTATAATAATGTCTCCAAAGCGAAACCAGAAAATAGAAACTCATTGGTGGTACCTTATGCGATGGGATTTGAGAAACTTTCCCCAGTTTTTAAGAACCTTAATATCAATTTGGTGTTCAGTAATAATACGATCAAGTCTAATTTAATAAAAAACTCCCCTGGTACAACAGGTTGTGTGTATTCGATTCCCTGCAATGATTGTGAGTCTGTGTACCTTGGAAAAACAGGAAAATCCTTACAATTACGTATGTCCCAACATGCTTATAGTATAAGAACTGCCCAAACGTCTAATGCTTTGTATCTACATACACGTTTGTGTGATCACACTATTAATTGGGATGGGGCGAAAAGCATTGCCAATTGCAATGGCTTTGTGGAACGGAATTTAATTGAGTCTGCACTAATTGGTCAATGTCCAAATCTTCTCAATGTTAGTACTGGTATGTACAAACTTGACCCTGTTTTAAGTTACAATATTACACAACAGTTTAAGAAAAAACTCTGATAGGGAGGCTTACAATGTCTCATTACAATTTTATATTCATTTATTGTGTGTTCATGTGACTTTTCTTTAACCTTTCATCCCTATTCTCAGACCGCTTAATCCTCTTTGACCTTTCCTGTTTTTGGTAATACTTTCCCTAGAGATGGGTTGGTTAGGTTCCAGGTGTTGGCCTGCATCCTCTCTCTCTCTCTCTCTCTTTCTCTAGTCAGTCTGGTGTTGACAAAGGCTCTAACAGGCCGAAACGTTCACCTCTCCCATTTCTTTGTGGGTTTTCCGCATACAAATGATCAGTGTTTAGTGATCGTCAATTGCATCAATGGATAACACGTGCCAGTTTCTCTCCTTTTCCTCTCTTTACCCTTCTCATAAGCCTTTTGTTACTAAACTTCGGTCTGCTTTAGTGAAATCTCATTCCTTAAAACTTCACCTCCGTTTTCTTCGAAAATGCCTCAGTGAACAAGTGTTACCCCGTTCATTATTACCCAACAGCGTTCCTAAATTATCTGATCGGCCGTTTGATGAGATTACCCGCATAGTGCTTATGAAAAACATCGATTTACTTAAATTAGAAGTGCGCGAATGTATTAAAGTGGTGGATAACTGTAAGTATGCCTTGCTCCAAGCCATTCCGCTTGAATGGAACCGCTGTTTGATGGATTATTGTTACACTACTTTGAGGTCTACCTACAGAAAGGTGAGTACTAAACTGGATTTAAAATTGAAGAAACTTATTCAACAAAGTAACTGGAATAAACACTCCAACCGTGATTTTGTCATCAACCTCTCGGATAGACAACTTGATAACAACACGATTACTGCATTAGGATATGGCCTGAGGTTTGCCACGTCTAACGGGACAGTTAATTTTGTAGATATTGCCAAAGGTTTCTGTAATCTCGAAAAGTATAGTGATGTCTCAGTTGAAGATATTAATGTGTGCAAAGGTATGATGTATGGTGTTTTACTTAACAATTCTGTACCTAATTGTCCAAGTCGATTTATTCATGCGTTCAAAAATCTCAAAAAAGATAATTCATTACATATTACCAAGGCTGATAAGTCAAATGCAGTAGTTATTATGAATAAGGATGACTATGTTCGAAAAATGGAGTTACTTTTGGAAGATAGGGATACTTATCTATTGGTCAACAGAGATCCTACTGAAAAAGTGATCGCACATTTTAACATAACTCTCAAAACTTTATGCAAAGACGATAAAGAGTTGATTTCTAGGCTAACAAGTCGATCTCCCTCTCTACCTTATATGTTTAGTCTTATAAAAACCCATAAACCTCATAATCCAGTTAGACCGATTATTAGTTCAGTTGGTTCGGCGGCTTATAAACTTTCTAAGTGGTTGGTTAAAGTTTTGTCCCCTATCGTGGGTACTATTTCTAACTCGGACTTAACGAAAAATGTTGACTTAATTGATAAGCTATCCACACTAAATTTGAATTTTGATTTTAAACTAGTACGTTTTGACGTGACTGCTTTATTCACTAAAGTACCTCTTGATGATTTGTTAGAATACCTACGTGAGGAACTGCCTAAATATAATTTGAGCTTGCAGACCAATAATGTGTTGGAACTTATCAAATTATGTATAAAAGACAATTATTTCAATTTCAATGGAAAAATTGTTCAAACAAACATTTGGAATGGCTATGGGCAATCCCCTTTCCCCAGTTTTGAGTAATTTGTATATGGAGTTCTTCGAAACAAAGATCTTATCCAGGTTTATCCCCTCTAATGTAGTCTGGTTTAGGTATGTCGACGATATTTTGTGCTTATGGCCGAGTGACCAACACCAAATTGTTTTTCTTAATGAACTTAATTCTTTGGTACCTTCAATAAAATTCACATACGAAAATGAGGAGAATGGTACTCTTCCGTTTTTGGACATTATGATTCATAGAGTCAATAGAAGGTTCAAATTTAATGTGTATAGAAAACCTACCAACGGGGGGTCGTTTGTTCATTATTATTCGAATCATCATAGTAAAGTTAAACAGGCAGTATTTTCAGGAATGTTTCTTCGAGCTTTGATGCAGCCCTGAGTTTTTTGATGAAGAGATAGCTAAAATATATGAAATTGGAAAGAGTTTACAGTACCCTAAGATGTTTTTGGATTGTTCGTTTGGGAAAGCTAAACGTACGTTTTATAATAATGTCTCCAAAGCGGAACCAGAAAATAGAAACTCATTGGTGGTACCTTATGCGATGGGATTTGAGAAACTTTCCCCAGATATTAAGGTTCTTAAAAGAACCTTAATATCAATTTGGAGTTCAGTAATAATACGATCAAGTCTAATTTAATAAAAAAAACTCTCCTGGTACAACAGGTTGTGTGTATTCGATTCCCTGCAATGATTGTGAGTCTGTGTACCTTGGAAAAACAGGAAAATCCTTACAATTACGTATGTCCCAACATGCTTATAGTATAAGAACTGCCCAAACGTCTAATGCTTTGTATCTACATACATGTTTGTGTGATCACACTATTAATTGGGATGGGGCGAAAAGCATTGCCAATTGCAATGGCTTTGTGGAACGGAATTAAATTGAGTCTGCGCTAATTAGTCAATGTCCAAATCTTCTCAATGTTAGTACTGGTATGTACAAACTTGACCCTGTTTTAAGTTACAATATTACACAACAGTTTAAGAAAAAACTCTGATAGGGAGGCTTACAATGTCTCATTACAATTTTATATTCATTTATTGAGTGTTCATGTGACTTTTCTTTAACCTTTCATCCTTATTCTCTGACCGCTTAATCCTCTTTGACCTTTCCTGTTTTTGGTAATCCTTTCCCTAGAGATGGGTTGGTCAGGTTCCAGGTGTTGGCCTGCATCCTCTCTCTCTCTCTCTCTCTCTTTCTCTAGTCAGTCTGGTGTTGACAAAGGCTCTAACAGGCCGAAACGTTCACCTCTCTGTCCCATTTCTTTGTGGTTTTTCCGCATACAAATGATCAGTTATTAGCATATATATATATATATATATATATATATATATATATATATATATATATATATATATATATATATATATATATATATATATATATATATATATATATATATGTATATATATATATATATATATATATATATATATATATATATATATATATATATATATATATATATATATATATATATATACATATAAAAATTTTGTGAGGGTACCACCTCTGGTGCCAATGTGGGGACCCATAGCCTCGGAGAAGAAAATAAAAAGTATTCAGAGGAGACCTTGTGGTTTCTCACTGAACACTAATATTATCTTCTCCTACCACCCCCATTCTTTTGTATGTACACATATATATTTACTTTATTTGAACTTTGTTACAAAAAGGAGTTACATATGGGTTACAAAGATAGTTATCATAGGTTGTCGAGTTCCTCCAGCTCCTCAGATGGCGTGCAGGAACCCTGGATGCAGTGCGCATTTCCCCTCTGTATCGCCACACTGAGGCGCTGGAAAAGAAAGCTTGCAGCTCTTGGGTCCCTTGTTTTTTCAATGAGCCTAGAACCCAGTTCCTTCAAAAAACTGGTAGCACTTTTACCCCAGGCGCCGAGTGTCTCAGAACCAATGGGGACAAAATTGTAGTGGTGATCCAGTTCTCTATACTTACGGGATTTGGCTGCTTCCCTGTGGGTGGCAGCGCCACCTGGTTGTGCAACACTGAGGTTAATGTAGGTGTTAGCCAGGGTTGATACGCACGTGTAGTCCCATACCAACTGCTTGCCATTCTTCCAGGGGTTCACTGTGATACCATCCGGGCGACCAATAAGAGCATCAGAGTTACGGGGCGTTAGGTAACGGGGCTCTCTTTCAGCTGGGCATCCAGCTGTGGTGAGGCTCCTCTTGATGATGTCGTTAACTTCACTGTGCCTCGAGTGCCATCCCCCTGTGCTTTGGCAGAGTAGGCCATGGTGGCCGTACCTGTCAGCCACCACCTCGCCGCAAATACACCTATATCTGGTGTGGATTGGGGCAGCAAGGCGGAGGGCCACAGCAATTCGGAGGGCGTGTGGTGAGAGACGCGTGCCAGTTGCCGACATTGGGGTTGTTAACAGGAAATCCCCTGCATGTGGTGCTGCTACTGCTGTGAGGCGAGCAATGTTGTGTTGTGTTGTTGCAGCACCCAGGCACTCTGCAGCAACTTGGTCGACAATGGGGCCATCCCAGCTGGATTGCTTGTGGGCTTTTGGGGATGGTGGTTGAGGTGATTGGCCTGCACGAGAGGCCCACTCTGTGGCACAGCGTGTAAAATTGGGATCATGTACACCTGCCAGCTGATGTAGGTGGGCAGGTAGAATTTCCTTCACAAGGTCGTCGGATGCTGATAAGGAGGACAGGAAGGCTGGAACAGCGATTTGCGTTGCTGTTCGAACTCCGAGGCCCCCAAGTCTTACGGGAAGAGAGGCTTGTTTCCACTGTAGGTCATCAAGAGAGAGGTTAAGGGCTTTTTCTAGCATTGATTTTAGTAACCGGTCATACTCACTTAGTTTTTGGCTACTGTAAGATGGTGAACACCTCAGAAAGTAGGTTAACCTGGGGAGGGACAGACATCTGGTGATGAGGTAGAGTGCATCATTAGCATCAATATCCTCAATCCTCCCATCCATCCTCTTAAGGTCGGCGATTTTCTTATCAAGGACCTCATCGATGGCTTTCAACCCCAGGGGAGCTCCTAGGAGTGTGCTGTCTTCAGGTTTAGTTTTATGGATATTTGGCAGAAGACCCTCTATTCTCTCTACGATGCCCTGGTTGGAACATATTATTTCACATTTAGAAGGGTTCAGGGTGAGGCCTAAAACTGCACCCTGCTCCTGGATTTTTCTGATGTCCTCCAGGATTGAGTCTTGGGAACCAGCTAGAGTACCATCATCCAAGAACCAGATGTTAAGCTCGCTGGACAGGACCTCTGTGACTTGTTTGATGACTAAGCAGAAAAGGAAAGGAGCAAATGGGTCACCCTGTTGGACGCCTTCTCGCGAGTCAATTTCATGTTCGCCAAAAAGTAGCTTCAGGTCCATACTGTAGCATGAATGTACAAAAGGGTAGAGGGAAGGGAAATGACTATGAACCGCACGGAGTACAGCATCCCTCCGCACCAAATTGAAGGCATTTTTTAAATCTAGCTTGATAAGGGCCTTTTCGTCTGTGATGTTGGCGATGAAGGCTCGAGCTGCATGGGCTGCCGCCTCACACCCTTGTGGAATGCCAAACCCGAGCTGTTTTGGCTTCAGCATGTTGGCCGCTGCATCACTAACTGTTCTTGCAGCTGCCTTTGCGACGAGACGCCGGAGAGAATTGCCCACAGCTATTGGCCTGATCCCTCCATCCTTTTTCTTTAGAGCACAGGGAGATGCCCAAAAAAAGATAGGTCTTATGGACGCTGGTATGTTGCCTGCTAGACATGTGTTGGTGAATCTGGTTAGTTCCACCAAGAGGTTCTTTGCAATGTCACCCAGTGCAGGGTTGAGCATTTGCTTGAGGTGGTTGGGTTTTAGTCCTGTGAACCCACCTGCTGATCCTGTAGGGAAGGACATGGCTGCTTTATGGACCACAGATTCAGCCACCCAGAGAGATTCTGCTCCGGTAGCCCCCACTTGTACAATGTCGTCCTCACGCCGAGCCCTGGGTGGGCGTTTCTCCCTTAGGGCTTGAGCTGTTGCGGCATCTCTGTCGGCAATTGAGTCCTCATTGGTGATGACTCGTATTGCGTCAATAGTGTCTCCTTCTTCTATTTTCTTGGTGACTGATGTTCTGATTTTTGATGTCTCGGATATGCCACTGTTGCTCTTCCTGCCGTGGGTGTTTCTCGCGCGAGTGGGAAGGCGCACCTGGTTGTCCTCCCTGGGAAAATCATTTATAGCTTTGATGACTGAGGCAGCTAAGGTTTTGTCTCTCCTTGCAGGGGTGGCTAGACATATGTTCCAAACATTAGGAGGTTGTGCCATGCTTGGGTCGGTCCAGGAGAGTCGTTGACCTTTCTCAGGAGGGCAGATAATTTGGCTGCTGCATGGGGGCGGGCTGCTTTAAGGATGTGTTGCAAGGTTCTGGCCGATGTTGCTTTGATAGCTTCTAATAAATTTTCTGTGGGAATGAAGGTCTGGGAGGTGTTTTGCCTTACGGGCGGTGTGGGCTGTTGATTGGTGTTCTCCCTGGGAGGGCACCCAGAACCCAAACACCTGACTCCGTTGTGGGAATGAATGTGCACATTATCGTCCCTCAACCGGATATAGCATACCCTGTCACACGTCTGACATCTATATATATATATATATATTCTATATCTATATCTATATATATATATATATATATATATATATATATATATATATATATATATATATATATATATATATATATATATAGATATATATATATAGATATATAGAGGCCGACAGATACGGACGGCATGGCCTTCTTTGCCAAAGGACGGGAGGATGGCATGCAAGACACGGCGAGGTTAATGACATTATTAAGAGGAGCCTTACCACAGTCGGTTGTCCAGCAGAGAGAGAGCCCCGTTACCTAATGTCCCGCAACTCTGATGAGCCTGTCGGTCGCCCAGACGGAATTACGGTGAACCCCTGGAAGAATGGTAGACAGTTGGTGTGGGACTACACTTGCGTTTCAACTTTGGCCAGTACCTATGTTGACTTCAGTGCTACACAAGCAGGAGGAGCTGCCAATCACCGGGAAGCGGCCAAGTCACGTAAATACAGAGACCTTGAGCACCACTACAATTTTGTCCCCATTGCCTCAGAGACACTTGGTGCCAGGGGTAAAAGTGCTGCTAGCTTTTTAAAGGAGTTGGGGTCTAAGCTAATCGAAACAACTAGAGATCCCAGAGCTGCCAGTTTTCTTTTTCAGCGCCTTAGTGTGGCAATCCAGAGAGGAAATGCTCACTGCATCCATGGTTCCTGCCCGCCATCTGAGGAGCTGGAGGAGCTATTCAACTTGTGACAAGCAGCCTTGTACCCTGTATGTAATTAATATTGTAACTTTTTTTGTGTAATGACATTTTCAAATAAAGTTAGATATATATACACACTTAACAAAAGAATAGGGGTGGTAGGAGAAGAAAATATCAAAGTGTTCAGTGAGGATCCACAAGGTCTTCTCTGAGTACTCTTTATTTTCTTCTCCGAGGCTATGGGTCCCTACATTTGCACCAGAGGTGGTACCCCTTCTAGGTTTTTTTAAAAAAAAAAAAAAAATATATATATATATATATATATATATTATTAAATATGACCGAAAAAGTAAGATTATTAATTCTAACACGAATTTTCTCGATCTTTCGTACGTTTCTTTTCACTGTTGGTGGTAATTCAAAAATCAATTCTCCAAAATTCATTTTTATTTCTAGTCTGACGCGACACTTGAGCGCGTTTCGTAAAACTTATTACATTTTCAAAGACTTCAGCTTACACATACACAACTGAATAGAACTTACACATCTTCGATTTGTTTATATCTACATTTGAGTGAGGTGGATGGGGTGAGGTGGTATTAATAGGGTATTAAATTCCTAAACACAAGACAGAACACGAAACAATGGGTATTGAATGGAAGTGATTTGTAGAAAGCCTATTGGTCCATATTTCTTGATGCTTCTATATTGGAGCAGAGTCTTGCGGTGGGTAGAATATAGTTGTGCATTAATTGGCTGTTGATTACTGGTGTTGACTTCTTGATGTGTAGAGCCTCGCAGATGTCAAGCCGCCTGCTATCGCTGTATCTATCGATGATTTCTGTGTTGTTTACTAGGATTTCTCTGGCGATGGTTTGGTTGTGGGAAGAGATTATATGTTCCTTAATGGAGTCCTGTTGCTTATGCATCGTTAAACGCCTAGAAAGAGATGTTGTTGTCTTGCCTATATACTGTTTTTTTTGGAGCTTACAGTCCCCAAGAGGGCATTTGAAGGCATAGACGACGTTGGTCTCTTTTAAAGCGTTCTGCTTTGTGTCTGGAGAGTTTCTCATGAGTAGGCTGGCCGTTTTTCTGGTTTTATAGTAAATCGTCAGTTGTATCCTCTGATTTTTGTCTGTAGGGATAACGTTTCTATTAACAATATCTTTCAGGACCCTTTCCTCCGTTTTATGAGCTGTGGAAAAGAAGTTCCTGTAAAATAGACTAATAGGGGGTATAGGTGTTGTGTTGGTTGTCTCTTCAGAGGTTGCATGGCGTTTCACTTTCCTTCTTATGATGTCTTCGACGAAACCATTGGAGAAGCCGTTGTTGACTAGGACCTGCCTTACCCAACAGAGTTCTTCGTCGACTTGCTTCCATTCTGAGCGGTGGCTGAGAGCACGGTCGACATAAGCGTTAACAACATTCCTCTTGTACCTGTCTGGGCAGTCGCTGTTGGCATTTAGGCACATTCCTATGTTCGTTTCCTTAGTGTAGACTGCAGTGTGGAAACCTCCGCTCTTTTCCATGACTGTTACATCTAGAAAGGGCAGCTTTCCATCCTTTTCCATCTCGTAATTGAAACGCAACACGGAACTCTGCTCAAATGCCTCCTTCAGCTCCTACAGATGTCTGACATCAGGTACCTGTGTAAAAAGGTCGTCAACATACCTGCAGTATATGGCCGGTTTCAAGTTCATTTCGACTAAGACTTTTTGCTCGATGGTACCCATGTAGAAATTTGCAAACAGGACACCTAGGGGGGAACCTATAGCGACCCCATCTACTTGCTTATACATGTGCTTATACATATATATATATATATATATATATATATATATATATATATATATATATATATATATATATATATATATATATATATATATATACATGTATATATATATATATATATATATTGTCACGTGGGGGTGGGCGGTCCGGGGCTCTGCTAACACTCGGCTGCTTGGGGCTCAAAAGGCCCAAATACTCAGCCCCTCCGACTCCCTGGATTCACCGGAGTCTCCTTGGTCACACAAGATAGGACCAACAATGCCCACCTCCGCAGGTCTTTGCTTCCACCACAAAGGGGTGCCACTGATTCACCCTGGAAGCCCTTCAGTCAACCACGGGGAAACTGCTTTTAACAGTTCCGGCCTAGACCCGTGGGGGAGTGAAGGAAGACTCAGGCTTACCTATAACCATAACCTCCCTGAGTCTTGCCTGCCAGACAAAAAAGGTTGCAGGAACTCCTTTCCCGCCTGTCTTCTCTATCTTCCTCTTAGCAAGGTCGCCAGCTGGGTTATTATATCTGCACCCCAGCAATGCAGTTCAGTGGGTGTATCATATATCGTTTGTAGCCAGAAAATGTATGCTCATAGAGAAATATCACAAATGGAGGCACACTCAAACACAGTAATAAAATGTGTGGATTTACTGACGCAAATTACATGAACACACACACACAATCACAAGTAATACATGAATATGGAATATGGATAATGAGTCTGGAGGTCGTCAGCCTCTTCTTCCACGACCTCCAACACTCCTTCAAATGGGCAGGAAGACAGGAGTCTCACACTCTCACAGGAGGGCCTCTTCACCACGTCGGCACCTCTTCTTCCCTGTCCTGCCATCCATACACACTGTCCTCTCTGACAGTCCTGGACACAAGCTGCCTTGCAGCCTACTCTACTATTAAAGTAATAAAGTCTTGCTGCCACATACACGAGTAAATATTGTGGCCTAACTAGCCTACTCATACAAGGGGTAATGGGAGGGAAAAATGATCTACCTTACACTCCTGGCTCACGACGCCTGTCCCTCGATGGTGTGAGGTTCCCACGCTTCCTTGGGTCGATCCTCGACGATCCAGGGCGTTCCACAGGTCCTCAGGAGTCGTGAAACCTTCGCGTCGTCGCCGTTCCAATCCCTGAGATTCAGCTGCCCCAATCCTGGTTCATCGATGGGCGCTGAGCTAATCACTGTCTTTCCCCCACACTCGCCTCTCCCACAGGGCGTCGCTCCTTGTCCTAGGCACTGTGTCGTCCTTCCAAGATTCTCAGTGGATGTGACCCCAGTCACAGCTAGCTTGCTCGCCCACCTTCCAGACCTCAACGTCCAGCCAGCGGCGCCGCCCAGCGTCGTCGCCGACTATTTTCCAAGTTTGGGCACTTCTCTGCTCACTGAACTTGGTTCCTCTTTGGCTTCCCAGAAGCGCAGGGTCTCCAATAACTGGGATGACTGCGACAGCCAGCTCAATCCACTGAACAAGGCTTGCAGAGCCTCCAATCCCTGAGAGCCGACCGAGGCGCGTCCTGTCGCTTCCACGGTCAGTACAACTCTGACGTTGGCGCCGCCCGGGGCACTCGGTGACGTCATGGCGGGCCCTGATTTGTCGCCCGCGACCTACGTCGGCCAATCCGCGATCGGCTTGTCTCCCTTCCAAAAGGTCATATCTGCCGTAGGGGATACTGTTTCATTTTATAACAGGGCGCCAATTTTCCTTTATTTACAACTTATAATATAACCTCCTTCCATAAAATGGCAGCCAGTCTGGTCGCCACATATATCATTAGACTCCCTGAACCTCAGAGAATCAGTAGGGAGAGCTGATATGACTCTTTAAGCCGGCAAACGAAAGAAATAGGAGAGGGCACCGTAACATACCCCTCCCCTTAAAATAAGAGTCATATCGGAAGAGCAGCACTCAAGAGGGCAATCTATACTCTTGCTCCCTCCGTTCCTGAAGTGTCACTCCTCCAGTTGGTGACGTGGCTCGTACCACCTTGCCAGTCACTTGCCTCATTGTATCTCCACCTCGCATAGTACCGGGTGTGATGGGTGTTCCCTGAACATCTACAAGAAATCCCCTCTCCGTGGCTACGAGTGTACTCCCACGGCTCGTTACCACTGTAAGATTCAGTGCATGCAGCGCCTCCACCGCGTCGTGCACTCCGAGATAGTCTTGCATTTCCATTGCGTCCTACAGGTACTCCATGTTTCCTCCCATGATCTCCTCTTCGCCAATCTTCTCTCTTCTCGGTTCCTCTTCTCCCGTAGGTGCGTTGTCTCCTCACAGTGGCACTTGTAACCTGTACTCCATCCAGCAGCTCCCTCTCTTCCACACTAGGCTTTTGCGATGGCCCAATGCCCCTCTGGTTAGGCTGGCGCCTACCCTGGGTGTACCTATTCCCTGCTTTCTTCGTATTGCCTTTCCTATACCACTCGCTCCTTCGTTCCCGACGAACATCTTCACTCCTCCATGAGATTTTCTTCCCTGCAGACGTCTTCTTCGGTTCGTGGTTGGGCTCTTCTACCTCCCTGTGGCTCACCTCACTACGGTGGTTCGTCTTGCACCTACCACTATTCATCTGGCCGGCATAGGGTGCCTTGCGTCGTGGCTCCTCCACTCTGCCCCTCACTGCCGTTCGCTCATCCACTGAGCTTACTTTATTCACGTTTCTGTATGGAGGGAGTGCGGTCTGCAGCCTCTTCACCGCCCCAGGCGTTTGTACAGCTGCTCCTCGCCACTCCTCCACACGCATCATCAGGCTTAGTCGGAGGTCCCCGTCGGGGTTTTCCACAACCTCCGACGACCTCTCTGCACTCTCGCCCTCGTTGTCGTCGTCTCTGGCGACGTTTTCCCTGTCGAAGTCGGCTTCCTCACTATTATTTGGAGCGACTGATACCTCACCTGGCAGGGTTGTACCGCTGCTTGAAACATAGGCACTCCTGGCCCAATCGGGTTGTATCCTACCTCCTCCGAGGTCATTACCCAACACCATCTGTACATGCTTGAGGGGTAACTTAGGGGCTACAGCTACTATAGCTTTCTCGACTCCGCAGTCGGCAATCAGCTGTACTTCGTGAAGTGGCAACCTGTATTCCTCCCCCACACTGCGTATCCTCACCACTCCCACAGGTGAATCATTAAATTCCTTGGGGAGAATACTCCTTGTCACCATACTTATGTCAGCACCCGTATCTCGAAGCACGGCAACCTCCACTGGGTCTGACTTTCCAAACTTCACGTTGGCCCCGAAAACGAAGGGATGTTCACCCAACTTCATTTCCCAACCATTCACGTTGGGTCCACTATAATATGGGGTGTGAACAAACACTCTCTCCTCTTCCAACATTAATCCTACATTCCTTTGGTGCTCCTCACACTCGCGGGCATAGTGTCCTCTCACACCACAGTTGTAGCATCGGCTGCCTCCCCTGGGCGGCCACTCGCTAGTCACTCTGGCGGTACCACTTGCAGACGTTCCCTGGGTTCTCCTTGGACTCCCTGTCGTCGTGTCCGGGACTGCAGCACTCGCTCCCGAGTTAGGTCCACTGCTCACAGCTTGGGGCTTCCTCCCCGCGTCTCTTGAGCTCTTGAACCACGTTACTTCATCGGGCACACTACTCTTGGGAGAGTCCCCACCCGTCCTCGCTCCTCCTGAACTCCTAAGGTTCCCTCCCGACCTGGGGTAAGGCGAGTGTCTGGGCGGCCCCTCCCTCCTGATATGTAGTGCCTCCTCCAGCATGTCGGCTCGATCCGCTGCAGCCTTCAGGTCCTTAATACCTGCTTCTCTCACCCTTACTCGCAACTCAGGATGGAGCACTGACATAAACTTCTCCATCACTATCAGTCGTTTAACATCATCCACCGACTCCGCTTCCTCCGCCTTCAACCATCGTAGGAATTTCCGTTCCATATCCCTGGCGGTCTCGGCGTAAGTCTTTCCCGACGCTCTTGTACACTCTCTGAACCGCTTCCGGTACATCTCCGGAGTCAGCCGGAATGAGTGGAGAACCGCATTCTTAATCGCGTCATAACTAGTACACTCCTCTAGGTCCAGCATGTTATAGGCTTCCCGGGCCTCTCCAGTCAACCTGCCCTGGACCAGAGCAGCCCAATCATCTTCCGGCCACTCCTTCAGAGTCGCTATCCGTTCAAAGTGTTCGAAGAACGCCTCAGCTTCTTGTGGTTCGAACGTAGGTAAGTCACGTTCCCTTACCTTGAGGTCATCCCGCCGTGCAGGTAGTGAGGGCAGACCACGTTCAACGCGACGCAATTCGACTTCTTTCTTTGCCTTTATCTCCTCCAGTCGCAGTTGTCTCTCTCCTTCTTCTCGCTGCAGCCGAGCTTCTCGCTCCTCTCGCTGCAGCTGCAGCCGTGCTTCTCGCTCCTCTCGCTGCATTTGCGCTTCTCTTTCCTCTCGTCGCAGCTGGGCTTCCAGTTGCATCTTCATTATTTCCAGTTGCAGGCTCCTCTTACTACAGCTGGACCTTCCACTGCTCCCATGTTCACTGTGAATTCTCTCCACACTGGTAGGCGCTTGGGGTGGCCCTAGTCGGGACGGTTCACCTTGCGACGGCTCTCCTCGGGACGGCTCCTCTTGAGATGGCTCCTCTCCCGTCGCTTCCTCTCGAGCTGTGAGCTGTGCCATGATCTCTATCCTTCGCTCCGCTACCTTAGTCGTCCTCAACCTGATCCCAAAGTGGTTTGCCACTTGTTGGAGCTGGGCCTTGGTACACTCTTCCAAAATTCTCTCGTCCCTTGTGTCAATAAATTTCTTTACTTTGTCTTCCTCCATCTCTATATCATTGAGCATACACGACAGCACAGACAAGTTAGTAGGCACTAATTTCACCGTTTCAGTCCCTTAGCTGGTTGAGTAACAGTACCACCGAATTCACTGGCCACACTGTATTAGTACCCTGGCAACACTTGTCTTGCAATTTGGTCCACACTGTAGCTTGATCCACGCTTCCTGGCGAAGTTCCCAGTTCTTGGCTACTGGGGTTCGAATCCTGGCAAGGTCGCCAGTTCTCTTGTCACGTGGGGGTGGGCGGTCCGGGGCTCTGCTAACACTCGGCTGCTTGGGGCTCAAAAGGCCCAAATACTCAGCCCCTCCGACTCCCTGGATTCACCGGAGTCTCCTTGGTCACACAAGATAGGACCAACAATGCCCACCTCCGCAGGTCTTTGCTTCCACCACAAAGGGGTGCCACTGATTCACCCTGGAAGCCCTTCAGTCAACCACGGGGAAACTGCTTTTAACAGTTCCGGCCTAGACCCGTGGGGGAGTGAAGGAAGACTCAGGCTTACCTATAACCATAACCTCCCTGAGTCTTGCCTGCCAGACAAAAAAGGTTGCAGGAACTCCTTTCCCGCCTGTCTTCTCTATCTTCCTCTTAGCAAGGTCGCCAGCTGGGTTATTATATCTGCACCCCAGCAATGCAGTTCAGTGGGTGTATCATATATCGTTTGTAGCCAGAAAATGTATGCTCATAGAGAAATATCACAAATGGAGGCACACTCAAACACAGTAATAAAATGTGTGGATTTACTGACGCAAATTACATGAACACACACACACAATCACAAGTAATACATGAATATGGAATATGGATAATGAGTCTGGAGGTCGTCAGCCTCTTCTTCCACGACCTCCAACACTCCTTCAAATGGGCAGGAAGACAGGAGTCTCACACTCTCACAGGAGGGCCTCTTCACCACGTCGGCACCTCTTCTTCCCTGTCCTGCCATCCATACACACTGTCCTCTCTGACAGTCCTGGACACAAGCTGCCTTGCAGCCTACTCTACTATTAAAGTAATAAAGTCTTGCTGCCACATACACGAGTAAATATTGTGGCCTAACTAGCCTACTCATACAAGGGGTAATGGGAGGGAAAAATGATCTACCTTACACTCCTGGCTCACGACGCCTGTCCCTCGATGGTGTGAGGTTCCCACGCTTCCTTGGGTCGATCCTCGACGATCCAGGGCGTTCCACAGGTCCTCAGGAGTCGTGAAACCTTCGCGTCGTCGCCGTTCCAATCCCTGAGATTCAGCTGCCCCAATCCTGGTTCATCGATGGGCGCTGAGCTAATCACTGTCTTCCCCCACACTCGCCTCTCCCACAGGGCGTCGCTCCTTGTCCTAGGCACTGTGTCGTCCTTCCAAGATTCTCAGTGGATGTGACCCCAGTCACAGCTAGCTTGCTCGCCCACCTTCCAGACCTCAACGTCCAGCCAGCGGCGCCGCCCAGCGTCGTCGCCGACTATTTTCCAAGTTTGGGCACTTCTCTGCTCACTGAACTTGGTTCCTCTTTGGCTTCCCAGAAGCGCAGGGTCTCCAATAACTGGGATGACTGCGACAGCCAGCTCAATCCACTGAACAAGGCTTGCAGAGCCTCCAATCCCTGAGAGCCGACCGAGGCGCGTCCTGTCGCTTCCACGGTCAGTACAACTCTGACGTTGGCGCCGCCCGGGGCACTCGGTGACGTCATGGCGGGCCCTGATTTGTCGCCCGCGACCTACGTCGGCCAATCCGCGATCGGCTTGTCTCCCTTCCAAAAGGTCATATCTGCCGTAGGGGATACTGTTTCATTTTATAACAGGGCGCCAATTTTCCTTTATTTACAACTTATAATATAACCTCCTTCCATAAAATGGCAGCCAGTCTGGTCGCCACATATATCATTAGACTCCCTGAACCTCAGAGAATCAGTAGGGAGAGCTGATATGACTCTTTAAGCCGGCAAACGAAAGAAATAGGAGAGGGCACCGTAACAATATATATATATATATATATATATATATATATATATATATATATATATATATACATGTATATATATATATATATATATATATATATATATATATATATATATATATATATATATATATATATATATATATATATATATATACATGTATATATATATATATATATATATATATATATATATATATATATATATATATATATATATATATATATATATATATATATATATATATATATATATATATATATATATATATATATTGTGACGGTGTTCCCCCCCCCCCCCCCCTTATATTTCTCCCACGCCTGCAGTAAGAGTCATGTCCACTTTACCCAAGCGTTCTCTACATCGCAGGCATCAATTTGATATATGTGGGAGAGGGGAGTGTTCTCGGAGTGCCGAGAAATTTGTGAAACAATAATATTTTGGCCTGTGGTTTAGGCCCTTTAGGAAGCCAAGATGGCGCTGGCTCTCCTGTTTCCCCGCCAAAACTGTGTGACGTCAGTGACACCGGATTGGTCACCGACAGCAATGTGGCACGGGGAGCCAATGAAAACCTCCTGTGGCGAATGTGACGTCACGAAGGAAGGGGGGTCCGGTCAGCGTGCCTCGCTGGTGCCATCAGTCTAAGACAGCACGTAAAGGAGGTCGGACGTGCGCTGGGGGGTCCTGTCAGTTGGACAGTTTACCCCGACTCCGGAGGATTTACGCATCACCCGTGGTCTGCCAACACCTGTGGGGTCTTCCTTCGTTCATGTGTTGAACCGAAGAAGGAATTGACGGGATATTGAGCAACAAGTGCTCCAGGAACAGGTGTTGTGGAAGAGTGGAGTCTAGGCAGAGACGTATGCAACGGCTGTCAGCTCCACTGTGATGGCGTAGTTGCTGAACCAATCCTCCGTGAGGGAAGCAGTCAGACATGACACGTCAAGGAGGTTGGACATGCGAAGATTGGTCCTGTCAGTTTGACAGTTGTTTCCCGCTCCCGTGGATTTTATGCGTTACCTGAAGTCTGCCAGGACTCTGTGAGGTCTTCCTTCGTTCATGTGTTGAACCAGAGAGGGAATCGACGGATATTGAGCAACAAGTGCTCCAGGACAGGTACTGTGCAAGAAGAAGTGAAGTCTGTGCAGTGACGTATGCGACGTCTGAGGCAGTTCACCCATTCGTGACGGCGTAGTGGCTGAACAGAGCCACTGGGTAGCAGAGGAAGAAGAGGACTATTTGGGAACCCGAACGACTGCAGCCGAGAAGTAGGCGGGCAGCCATGGCTGGGAGAAGTCGACGGCCGGGAGACCAACTCCAACCCTACAAGAAGTCGAGGAGGAGCACGGACCTGCAGGGATAAGGCACGGAGACGACGCGCTTACGGTGGGACATTGATTGAGTTCCTGGAGGACACGACAACGTGTGTGTGGGGGCGTTCCCGACACGAGGCAGGAGCCAGGACCAGGAGCTACAACTCAACTCTCATCGGAGGATTGGTGGAAGTAGGTGGTTCTAGTTTCCCTCCCCAATTCCCCTTTAGTCAGCTATAGTATTCGGCTATATTATTTAGCCTGAGGATTTTGTATGTCGTGAGCAAGGCTCACCTATGTCACAGTAAGGCACCAGTGTGCAGAGTAGTACTATCAAGAGTACTTATGATATTTATGTTCATTATTGGTGTGTACAGGCACCCGGATTAATTGACGAATTTACTGTGTTGAGAATGTCTTTCATGAGACTTTAATTGAATCATATAGTGAGAAAATATATATAATTTTATGCCAGCATTTGGAAGTTAGGCTATGTGCCCAGTAACTATTTTATTACCATTTATTGATGTCTGATTTATCTATATTATATATGTCTATGTTCGTGCATTGAATAATCATTCGTGTGTGCAGTGATTAATTGTGTTATCGCCCACGAAAGGAAATACTGAGAACTCCAGTGTTAAATATTTCATAAGTTATCATTAAATGAAGGGCAGTGTGAAATACCATTACAGTGAATTATTGTCGCATTTATTATAGAAAAGATTGTTTGAGCCCGAGAACAGTGTAGCGAAGTAATACGTGCTATTGTCGCAAATATCGAGTGTTCGGATTTCTAGTGATTTTGAGAACTTAAAGAAACAGCGCGCGTGACGCCAGAGAAACAAGCAATAAACATTTGCGCGGGGGAAGGCGCCCAGCTGATTTTGACAGTGACGAGAGGGGGAGTGTTGCCGACTTAGCGAGTGTATATTATACGTGGGAACGAACGACTCCCGCCTGGATCAGCTGATTGTTTATTGATATGACCTTGTGACATCTTTGAATGAGTTTTAAGTAAAATACAAAATACATCTGTGTTTATATCATCCCCTCCATTTATCTTGTGGCTATATAATACCTGAGAGCAGAGAGTGATAGAAGTAAATACCTGCCTGATATTCTAATCTATTGAGAGTGTCCTTGCCACGGTTACCACAACTCAACAGATCCACTGACGTGTTACTAGACACCGGAAAACACCAGTTGGCGACCTTGTGGTTAATAGTAGAGCCCTATTGTTGGGGCGGGCACATAACAGTTAAGTGAAGGAGTTGTGTTCCCACTCCTTCTCAATCAGAGGCCGGTTGGGTTTGACTGGGATACTCTCCTGGCGTACAGTGGCGCCGCGAGGATAGAGTGAAGACCCGCAGGGCTACGGTGAGTGACCTTGAATATATCTGTTGCTCACCCGAGAGTAGAGTAAACCCCAACATTGGCGACCTCGCCAGGATAAGTGTTGATTACGGTTGCTCACCGAGTGGACCCCAACATTGGCGACCTTGCCAGGATCAAGATCGAAGTAAAGGTTGCAGTTGTGGTAGTTGGCAGTGGTATTAGATATAAGGGGCAGGTTATCACTCATAGCACAAGATGGAGGATGATAAAGTAACAAGGTTTATTGACACTAGAGATGAACAGGTGCTGGAGGAGTGCACCAAGGCACAGTTACAGGCAATAGCAGACCATTTTGGAATAATGCTGAGATCTCCCAGAGTGGGAGAAAGAAGACTGGAGATAATGGCACAACTCAGGGCACGAGACGAAGCTTTGGGGGAGGAACGACCACAGACACCTGCCAGTGTGGGAGAACACCTGAGCATTAATGGGAGCAGCAGGGGATCCAGCGGCAGCAGGCACAGCGTTAAGCTGGAGATAATGAAGCTGCAGCTGGAAGCACAGCTGAAGCGTGAAGAGCGAGAAGCAGAAGCACAGCTGAGGCGTGAGGAGCGAGAGGCACAGCAGCGCAAAGAAGAGCGAGAAGCAGAAGCACAGCTGAGGCGTGAGGAGCGAGAGGCACAGCAGCGCAAAGAAGAGCGAGAAGCAGAAGCACAGTTGAAGCGTGAAGAGCGAGAAGCACAGTTGAAGCGTGAAGAGCGAGAAGCACAGCTGAGGCGTGAGGAGCGAGAAGCACAGCTGCGCAGGGAAGAACAAGAGCGAGAAGCACAGCTACACAGGGAAGAACACAAGCGAGAAGCTAGGATGAGACAGCAGGAGATAGAAGCCAACAAGGATGTGGAGCTGAAGCGAGCTGAACTAGGACTAGGCGCACTTGCTCCGCCACAACAGGAAGACCGCCGAGCGAGGGAGCGAGATCTGCCGATCTTTATACCAAATGAAGCTGAAGGTTTCTTCGACCACTTCGAGAGGATCGCTACCTTGAAGAAGTGGCCGAGGGCGGAGTGGGCGGAGCTAGTTCAAGGGAGGCTCACAGGTGAAGCTCGTGAAGCCTACAATATGCTCGACTTCCAAGAATGCACCAACTACGATGCGGTAAAAAGAGCTGTGCTCCATTCTTTCAAGCTCACGCCGGAATGTTACAGGAAGAGGTTTAGGGAATGTACCCGGTCGCCAGGAAAATCTTATGCGGAGACGGCGAGGGACATGGAGAGGAAGTTCCTTAAGTGGCTGGACTCTGAAGGAGCGAGGTCGGTTGAAGAGGTCAAAGGGCTAATGGTTATGGAAAAGTTTATGTCCGTGCTCTCTCCTGAGATCAGGGTGAGAGTAAAGGAGGCGGACATAAAGGACCTGAGAGCCGCAGCCGACAGAGCCGACATGCTGGAAGAAGCCCTGCGACCATACCATGAGGGACGGCACCGACCGCAAATGCGCTCTAGATATGGTAGAAGATATAGAAGGACGGACGGATGGAGGACAGGAGCGAGTTCTCCTGAGTCCCATCTCTCAAGTGGAGACAGGAGAGGCTCAAAGACTGCTGTGGAGCCGGTAGAGAAGTCCCAAGCTGAGAGCTCAAGAGTTGTTGCCGAAACCGAGGAGTCGATGAGTGGCGCGAAGAAGATACACCGAAGAAGGGTCCGCTGCTACAACTGCGGAATATTCGGACACGTCGCGCGGGAATGCAGACACCCTGAGCAGCGAGGGAACGTTGCTTTTTTGAGAGTCGAGGACCAGATGTCCGAGTGGGTGCGGGATGAACCCGTACTGAGTGGGGAGAAGAGAGTTCACCCATTCGTGTGTCAGGGAACCGTAAGGATGGGGGACGCAGACCCCATCCCGGTGAAAATATTAAGAGACACTGGGGCAGATTTTACCCTGGTGAGTGAAACCCTGTTCCCCGAGGGTTACGAGAGTACCAGTGTGGGGATGGCAAGTGTGACCACTGTGGGAGGCCCAGTGAGGATGCCCCTACACCAGGTAACTCTGAATTCTGATTATGGCTGCCAGACCCTAGTGGTAGGGGTCTGTGCATCGATGCCCAAGATGGAGGCACAAGTCATCTTGGGAAATGACGCATGTGGAGGATATGTCCTCCCGAATCTCGCGAAAGGCGAGGAGTGCATAGAGCACTATGAGGAGACAGGCGGAGTGTTAGACGCCTGTGGGGACGAGAAAGGAATCGCCACGGCGGCGTTCCCGGTTTGTGCTGTGATGCCGAGGCAGTGCGAAGGACATGGAGGGTGTGGATCTGATAGGGCTGACGAGGAGATGTCCGACAGTCTGGAAATCGATCACCTCTTCGTGGGACCAGGAGAACGAGTAGAGGGCGAAGGCAGCCCGGATGGTGAGGTGCAGGTGACCCTCACCAGTTCTCTAGAGGTGGACCGCACTCGTCTCGAAGAGCTGCAGCAGATAGAATTCCCCGAATTGATTCATGAGGCCAGTGGAGGACGTGTTGGTCCTGAGTGGGCCACTCATTGTTACGTACAGGACGGCATGCTGATGAGAGTGTTCTGCACAGAGCAGGAAACTGAGTGTGATGAAACAGTATGTCCTGCGTTGTTTGCCATGCATAACACAGTGGTGGAATCGTTAGGTTTCTCATCCTTCCAGCTGGTGTATGGACAGGGGGGGCAAGGTCCTCTGTCCATGCTGAAGGAACAATGGACATCAGGAGTGACCGTGAGAACGGTCAACGGATACGTAAGGAGCGTTTCGCATTTGCGGCAGGAATACTGGTTGGAAATTAAACTCATCCGATGGGAAGACAACGTGGTTGCGGATGCCCTGTCCTGTATGCACTAACCAGACATGACTCTTATTTTAAGGGGAGGGGTATGTGACGGTGTTCCCCCCCCCCCCCTTATATTTCTCCCATGCCTGCAGTAAGAGTCATGTCCACTTTACCCAAGCGTTCTCTACGTCGCAGGCATCAATTTGATATATGTGGGAGAGTGGAGTGTTCTCGGAGTGCCGAGAAATTTGTGAAACAATAATATTTTGGCCTGTGGTTTAGGCCCTTTAGGAAGCCAAGATGGCGCTGGCTCTCCTGTTTCCCCGCCAAAACTGTGTGACGTCAGTGACACCGGATTGATCACCGACAGCAATGTGGCACGGGGAGCCAATGAAAACCTCCCGTGGCGAATGTGACGTCACGAAGGAAGGGGGGTCCGGTCAGCGCGCCGCTCTGGCGCCATCAGTCTAAGACAGCACATCAAGGAGGTCGGACGTGCGCTGGGGGGTCCTGTCAGTTGGACAATTTACCCCGACTCCAGAGGATTTACGCATCACCCGTGGTCTGCCAACACCTGTGGGGTCTTCCTTCGTTCATGTGTTGAACCGAAGAAGGAATTGACGGGATATTGAGCAACAAGTGCTCCAGGAACAGGTGTTGTGCAAGAGTGGAGTCTAGGCAGCGACGTATGCGACGGCTGTCAGCTCCACTGTGATGACGTAGTTGCTGAACCAATCCTCCGTGAGGGAAGCAGTCAGACACGACACGTCAAGGAGGTTGGACGTGCGAAGATTGGTCCTGTCAGTTTGACAGTTGTTTCCCGCTCCCGTGGATTTTACGCGTTACCTGAAGTCTGCCAGGACTCTGTGAGGTCTTCCTTCGTTCATGTGTTGAACCAGAGAGGGAATCGACGGATATTGAGCAACAAGTGCTCCAGGACAGGTACTGTGCAAGAAGAAGTGAAGTCTGTGTAGTGATGTATGCGACGTCTGAGGCAGTTCACCCATTCGTGATGGCGTAGTGGCTGAACAGAGCCACTGGGTAGCAGAGGAAGAAGAGAACTATTTGGGAACCCGAACGACTGCAGCCGAGAAGTAGGCGGGCAGCCGTGGCTGGGAGAAGTCGACGGCCGGGAGACCGACTCCAACCCTACAAGAAGTCAAGGAGGAGCACGGACCTGCAGGGATAAGGCACGGAGACGACGCGCTTACGGTGGGACATTGATTGAGTTCCTGGAGGACACGACAACGTGTGTGTGGGGGCGTTCCCGACACGAGGCAGGAGCCAGGACCAGGAGCTACAACTCAACTCTCATCGGAGGATAGGTGGAAGTAGGTGGTTCTAGTTTCCCTCCCCAATTCCCCTTTAGTCAGCTATAGTATTCGGCTATATTATTTAGCCTGAGGATTTTGTATGTCGTGAGCAAGGCTCACCTATGTCACAGTAAGGCACCAGTGTGCAGAGTAGTACTATCAAGAGTACTTATGATATTTATGTTCATTATTGGTGTGTACAGGCACCCGGATTAATTGACGAATTTACTGTGTTGAGAATGTCTTTCATGAGACTTTAATTGAATCATATAGTGAGAAAATATATATAATATTATGCCAGCATTTGGAAGTTAGGCTATGTGCCCAGTAACTATTTTATTACCATTTATTGATGTCTGATTTATCTATATTATATATGTCTATGTTCGTGCATTGAATAATCATTCGTGTGTGCAGTGATTAATTGTGTTATCGCCCATGAAAGGAAATACTGAGAACTCCAGTATTAACCCAGCAAACACAAATCATCTACACAACGTTCGCCTATCTCTTCCCATAGGTGTGGGAATTATTTGCATTGAGAATGGTGCAGGAGAGCCTTTGAGAAACTTTTACTCAAAAAATCCAAACACAAAGGTTAATTATAAATTGTTTTTCTACAATTATTTTCTTCCAAATGTAAAACAAATAGTTTTTACATGTTTAAATATAAAATTTATGGTGTTTTTTTGTAAAATTCATTAATAAATTGTGAATGATATATATTGGCTGAGTGAAACCTTTAAAATCCATTTAGTTATAATATGAACAGAAAAAAGTAGTTTTCCAAATTTTCTAAAAATCGCTCTTTTTAACACAATTTGACTCCTTATGCATTCCACTAAACACTAATATCATGTTTAAATATATAATTTATGTATTATTCCCTAAGATAATTTATATAAATTATAAAAGTTGCTGGAAAGTGGTGAGAAAGAATCTGAAAACGTTTTGTTGTCTTATATTGGCGTGTTCTTATTAACTAGAGTGAGTAAGAGTGAGCGAGAGTGGGTAAGAGTGAGTAAGAGTGACTGAAGGTGAGTGAGAGTGCCAGAGAGTGTGTAAGTGTGAGTAAGAGTGAGTATAAGTAAGAGTGACTGAAAGTGAGTAAGAGTGACAGAGTGAGTAAGAGTGAGAGTAAGGGTGACAGAATGAGTAAGAGTGAGAGTAAAGTGATTGAGAGTAAGGGTGAGTATGAGAGTAAGAGTGATTGAGAGTTAGAGTGAGAGTAAGAGTGATTGAGAGTTAGTGAGAGTAAGAGTGATTGAGAGTAAAAGTGATTGAGAGTAAGAGTGATTGAGAGTAAGAGTGATTGAGAGTAAGAGTGATTGGGAGTAAGAGTGATTGAGAGTAAGAGTGATTGGGAGTAAGAGTGATTGGGAGTAGGAGTTAGAGTGAGAGTAGGAGTAAGAATGAGAATAAGAGTGATTGAGATTAAGAGTGAGTAAGAGTAAGAATGAGAGTAAGAGTGATTGAGAGTAAGAGTGATTGAGAGTAAGAGTGATTGAGAATAAGAGTGATTGGGAGCAAGAGTGATTGGGAGTAAGAGTAAGAGTGAGAGTAAGAGTAAGAATGAGAATAAGAGTGATTGAGAGTAAGAGTGATTGGGAGTAAGAGTAAGAGTAAGAATGAGAGTAGGAGTGATTGAGAGTAGGAGTGATTGGGAGTAGGAGTGATTGGGAGTAAGAGTGATTGAGAGTAAGAGTAATTGAGAGTAAGAGTATGAGAGTAAGAGTGAGAGAGTGAGTATGAATGGGTAAGGGTGACTGAGGGTGAGTAAGAGTGACAGAGTAAGAATGACAGAGTAAGAGTGATAGAGAGTAAGAGTGACAGAGAGTAAGAGTGACAGAGAGTAAGAGTGACAGAGTAAGAGTGACAGAGAGTAAGAGTGACAGAGAGTAAGAGTGACAGAGAGTAAGAGTGACAGAGAGTAAGCGTGACAGAGAGTAAGAGTGACAAAGTAAGAGTGAGTATGAGAGTGAGTAAGGATGACTGAGAGAAAGAGTGAGTAATAGTGCGTAAGAGTGATTGAGAGTTAGAGTGAGAGTAAGAGTGATTGAGAGTTAGAGTAAGAGTGATTGAGAGTAAGAGTGATTGAGAGTAAAAGTGATTGAGAGTAAGAGTGATTGAGAGTAAGAGTGATTGGGAGTAAGAGTGATTGAGAGTAAGAGTGATTGGGAGTAAGAGTGATTGGGAGTAGGAGTAAGAATGAGAATAAGAGTGATTGAGAGTAAGAGTGAGTAAGAGTAAGAATGAGAGTAAGAGTGATTGAGAGTAAGAGTGATTGAGAGTAAGAGTGATTGAGAGTAAGAGTGATTGGGAGTAAGAGTGATTGGGAGTAAGAGTAAGAGTGAGAGTAAGAATGAGAATAAGAGTGATTGAGAGTAAGAGTGATTGGGAGTAAGAGTAAGAGTAAGAATGAGAGTAGGAGTGATTGAGAGTAGGAGTGATTGGGAGTAGGAGTGATTGGGAGTAAGAGTGATTGAGAGTAAGAGTAATTGAGAGTAAGAGTATGAGAGTAAGAGTGAGAGAGTGAGTATGAATGGGTAAGGGTGACTGAGAGTGAGTAAGAATGACAGAGTAAGAGTGACAGAGAGTAAGAGTGACAGAGAGTAAGAGTGACAGAGAGTAAGAGTGACAGAGTAAGAGTGACAGAGAGTAAGAGTGACAGAGAGTAAGAGTGACAGAGAGTAAGAGTGACAGAGAGTAAGAGTGACAGAGAGTAAGAGTGACAGAGTAAGAGTGAGTATGAGAGTGAGTAAGGATGACTGAGAGTAAGAGTGAGTAATAGTGCGTAAGAGTGATTGAGAGTAAGAGTGAGTAATAGTGTGTAAGAGTGATTGAGAGTAAGAGTGAGTAATAGTGCGTAAGAGTGATTGAGAGTGAGAGTGATTATGAGAGAGTTAAGAGTGTGAGGTGTGAGAGGGTAGCAGGCCAGGGAGGCAGGATGTGTGGTCACAGGCGAGGCCTAGGCCTCGTGATCTCTAATGTTGGTTTTTTTATATATGTTGGATTTTTTGTCCTGTTTCAAATTATAATTATTTAGCAGGAATGTAATAAGATATTGCACAGTATTAATGTGACAATAATATATGCATTATTTCCTTGATAATCAAACTTGTTGTTCAAAGATAATATACAATCTTTGAAGGAAACATTTTGAGAGCGTGAGCTGGCAACACTGTTCTGGTGGTGAGAGAGACATAGTTAGTTGTGCTCAGACCTTCAGTGGCGAAGGGTGTGTCCCAGCTGGCCGCCACCAGCCGCCACCCTCCGCCACCCGCCACCCACCACCAGCCGCCACCCGCCACCACCCACCAGCCGCCACCCACCACCACCCACCACCAGCCGCCACCCGCCACCAGCCACCGCCACCCACCACCGCCACTCACCACCCGCCGCCACCACCCACCGCCACCCGCCACCGCCACCCACCACCGCCACCCGCCGCCACCACCCACCACCACCAGCCGCCGCCGCCACCACCACCCACCACCACCGCCGCCACCACCCATCACCGCCGCCGCCACCACCACCCACCACCACCGCCGCCACCACCCATCACCGCCGCCGCCGCCACCACCCACCACAGCCGCCGCCGCCACCACCGCCACCACCCACCACAGCCGCCACCACCACCCACCACCACCACCACCACCCACCACCGCCGCCGCCACCACCAGCCGCCACAAGCCGCCACCGCCTGCTACCGCCCGCCACCAGCCGCCATCACCACCACCACCACCACCAGCCGCTATCACCGCCACCAGCTGCCACCACCACCAGCCACCATCACCGCCACCAGCTGCCACCACCACCAGCCGCCACCACCAGCCGCCACCACCGCCACCACCAACTGCCACCAGCCGCCCCCACCGCCCGCTATCAGCCGTCACCGCCCGTTGCCACAGTCGCCACTGCAAGCCGCCACCGCCAGCCGCCACCAGCCCCCCCACCGCCGATCGTCACCACCCATCACAGCCGCCGCCGCCCGCCACCGCCCGCCACCGCCCGCCACCGCCCGCCACCGCCCGCCACCGCCCGCCAACACCCACCACAACCGCCACCACCCACAACCCGCCGCCACCACCCACCACCACCAGCCGCCGCCGCCTCCCACCACCCGCCGCCACCACCCACCATCACCAGCCGCCGCCGCCACCACCACCCACCACCACCGCCGCCACCACCCACCACCACCAGCCGCCGCCGTCACCACCACCACCCACCACCACCGCCGCCACCACCCACCACCGCCAGCCGCCACCGCTCGTCACAGACGCCGCCACCCGCCACCGCCTGCCACCACCGCCAGACACAGCCGCCAGTGTCCGCCACCGCCGCCACTGTCCGCCACCGCCACCACTGTCTGCCACCGCCACCACTGTCCGCCCGCCGCCACCACTGTCCGCCCGCCGCCACCACTGTCCGCCCGCCGCCACCACTGTCCGCCTGCCGCCACCACTGTCCGCCCGCCGCCTCCACTGTCCGCCCGCCGCCTCCACTGTCCGCCCGCCGCCTCCACTGTCCGCCCGCCGCCTCCACTGTCCGCCCGCCGCCACCACTGTCCGCCCGCCGCCGCCACTGTTCGCCCGCCGCCGCCACTGTCCGCCCGCCGCCGCCACTGTCCGCCCGCCGCCGCCACTGTCCGCCCGCCGCCGCCACTGTCCGCCCGCCGCCGCCACTGTCCGCCCGCCGCCGCCACTGTCCGCCCGCCGCCACTGTCCACCACCGGCGCCAAAGCCGCCACGGTCCGCCCGCCGCCACTATCCGCCACTGTCCCGCCGCCGCACTGTCCGCCCGCCGCCACTGTCCGCCCGCCGCCACTGTCCGCCCGCCGCCACTGTCCGCCCGCCGCCACTGTCCGCCCGCCGCCGCCCTGTCGGCCGCCGCCACTGTCCGCCCGCCGCCACTATCCGCCACCGCCTCCACTGTCCGCCCGCCGCCACCACTGTCCGCCCGCCGCCGCCACTGTTCGCCTGCCGCCGCCACTGTCCGCCCGCCGCCGCCACTGTCCGCCCGCCGCCGCCACTGTCCGCCCGCCGCCGCCACTGTCCGCCCGCCGCCACTGTCCACCACCGCCGCCAAAGCCGCACACGGTCCGCCCGCCGCCACTATCCGCCACTGTCCGCCCGCCGCCACTGTCCGCCCGCCGCCACTGTCCGCCCGCCGCCACTATCCGCCACCGCCGCCAATGTCCTCCCGCCGCCACTGTCCGCCCGCCGCCACTGTCCGCCCGCCGCCACTGTCCGCCCGCCGCCACTGTCCGCCCGCCGCCGCCCTGTCGGCCCGCCGCCACTGTCCGCCCGCCGCCACTATCCGCCACCGCCGCCACTGTCCGCCCGCCGCCACTGTCCGCCCGCCGCCACTATCCGCCACCGCCGCCACTGTCCGCCCGACGCCACTGTCCGCCCGCCGCCACTATCCGCCACCGCCGACACTGTCCGCCCGACGCCACTGTCCGCCACCGCCACCACTGTCTGCCAACGCCACCACTGTCCGCCCGCCGCCACCACTGTCCGCCCGCCGCCACCACTGTCCGCCCGCCGCCACCACTGTCCGCCTGCCGCCACCACTGTCCGCCCGCCGCCTCCACTATCCGCCCGCCGCCTCCACTGTCCGCCCGCCGCCACCACTGTCCGCCCGCCGCCGCCACTGTTCGCCCGCCGCCGCCACTGTCCGCCCGCCGCCGCCACTGTCCGCCCGCCGCCGCCACTGTGCGCCCGCCGCCGCCACTGTCCGCCCGCCGCCGCCACTGTCCGCCCGCCGCCACTGTCCACCACCGCCGCCAAAGCCGCCACGGTCCGCCCGCCGCCACTATCCACCACTGTCCACCCGCCGCCACTGTCCGCCCGCCGCCACTATCCGCCCGCCGCCACTGTCCGCCCGCCACCGCCCTGTCGGCCCGCCGCCACTGTCCGCCCGCCGCCACTATCCGCCACATCCGCCACTGTCCGCCCGCCGCCACTGTCCGCCCGCCGCCACTATCCGCCACCGCCGCCACTGTCCGCCCGACGCCACTGTCCGCCCACCGCCACTATCCGCCACCGCCGCCACTGTCTGCCCGCCGCCACTGTCCGCCCGCTGCCACTATCCGCCACCGCCACCACTGTCCGCCCGCCGCCACTACTGTCCGCCTGCCGCCACCACTGTCCGCCCGCCGCCTCCACTGTTCGCCCGCCGCCTCCACTGTCCGCCCGCCGCCTCCACTGTCCGCCCGCCGCCTCCACTGTCCGCCCGCCGCCACCACTGTCCGCCCGCCGCCGCCACTGTTCGCCCGCCGCCGCCACTGTCCGCCCGCCGCCGCCACTGTCCGCCCGCCGCCGCCCTGTCGGCCCGCCGCCACTGTCCGCCCGCCGCCACTATCCGCCACCGCCTCCACTGTCCGCCCGCCGCCACCACTGTCCGCCCGCCGCCGCCACTGTTCGCCTGCCGCCGCCACTGTCCGCCCGCCGCCGCCACTGTCCGCCCGCCGCCGCCACTGTCCGCCCGCCGCCGCCACTGTCCGCCCGCCGCCACTGTCCACCACCGCCGCCAAAGCCGCACACGGTCCGCCCGCCGCCACTATCCGCCACTGTCCGCCCGCCGCCACTGTCCGCCCGCCGCCACTGTCCGCCCGCCGCCACTATCCGCCACCGCCGCCACTGTCCTCCCGCCGCCACTGTCCGCCCGCCGCCACCACTGTCCGCCCGCCGCCACCACTGTCCGCCCGCCGCCACCACTGTCCGCCTGCCGCCACCACTGTCCGCCCGCCGCCTCCACTGTCCGCCCGCCGCCTCCACTGTCCGCCCGCCGCCACCACTGTCCGCCCGCCGCCGCCACTGTTCGCCCGCCGCCGCCACTGTCCGCCCGCCGCCGCCACTGTCCGCCCGCCGCCGCCACTGTCCGCCCGCCGCCGCCACTGTCCGCCCGCCGCCGCCACTGTCCGCCCGCCGCCACTGTCCACCACCGCCGCCAAAGCCGCCACGGTCCGCCCGCCGCCACTATCCACCACTGTCCGCCTGCCGCCACTGTCCGCCCGCCGCCACTATCCGCCCGCCGCCACTGTCCGCCCGCCACCGCCCTGTCGGCCCGCCGCCACTGTCCGCCCGCCGCCACTATCCGCCACATCCGCCACTGTCCGCCCGCCGCCACTGTCCGCCCGCCGCCACTATCCGCCACCGCCGCCACTGTCCGCCCGACGCCACTGTCCGCCCACCGCCACCGCCGCCACTGTCCGCCCGCCGCCACTGTCCGCCCGCTGCCACTATCCGCCACCGCCACCACTGTCCGCCACCGCCACCACTGTCTGCCACCGCCACCACTGTCTGCCACCGCCACCACCGTCCGCCCGCCGCCACCACTGTCCGCCCGCCGCCACGACTGTCCGCCCGCCGCCACCACTGTCCGCCCGCCGCCACCACTGTCCGCCCGCCGCCTCCACTGTCCGCCCGCCACCACCACTGTCCGCCCGCCGCCACCACTGTCCGCCCGCCGCCGCCACTGTTCGCCCGCCGCCACCACTGTCTGCCCGCCGCCGCCACTGTCCGCCCGCCGCCGCCACTGTCCGCCCGCCGCCGCCACTGTCCGCCCGCCGCCGCCACTGTCCGCCCGCCGCCACTGTCCACCACCGCCGCCATGGTCCGCCCGCCGCCACTATCCGCCACTGTCCGCCCGCCGCCACTGACCGCCCGCCGCCACTGTCCGCCCACCGCCACTATCCGCCACCGCCGCCACTGTCCTCCCGCCGCCACTGTCCGCCCGCCGCCACTGTCCGCCCGCCGCCGCCCTGTCCGCCCGCCGCCACTATCCGCCACCGCCGCCACTGTCCGCCCGACGCCACTGTCCGCCCGCCGCTACTATCCGCCACCGCCGCCACTGTCCGCCCGCCGCCACTGTCCGCCCGCTGCCACTATCCGCCACCGCTACCACTGTCCGCCACCGCCATCACTGTCTGCCACCGCCACCACTGTCTGCCACCGCCACCACTGTCCGCCCGCCGCCACCACTGTCCGCCCGCCGCCACCACTGTCCGCTCGCCGCCACCACTGTCCGCCTGCCGCCACCACTGTCCGCCCGCCGCCACCACTGTACGCCCGCCGCCTCCACTGTCCGCCTGCCGCCACCACTGTCCGCCCGCCGCCGCCACTGTTCGCCCACCGCCGCCACTGTCCGCCCGCCGCCGCCACTGTCCGCCCGCCGCCGCCACTGTCCGCCCGCCGCCACTGTCCACCACCGCCGCCAAAGCCGCCACGGTCCGCCCGCCGCCACTATCCGCCACTATCCGCCACCGCCGCCACTGTCCGCCCGCCGCCACTGTCCGCCCGCCGCCACTATCCGCCACCGCCGCCACTGTCCGCCCGCTGCCACTATCCGCCACCGCCGCCACTGTCCGCCCGCCGCCACTGTCCGCCCGCCGCCACTATCCGCCACCGCCGCCACTCTCCGCCACAGCCGCCACTCTCCGCCGTACAGCCTCCCCTCTCTCCGTTAGTAAATAATTATAATTGTTAGTAAATAATAAAAGAAATATAAATTATTAGATTTTTTTTACCCTTAAATTGGTTTTAATATTAAATTGAAAATAATAATATAATATAAAATATAATAAAAATAATATAATATAAAATATAATTTAATTTCAAGAAATTTAACTTTAAACACAAAGATGTGAAAAGGGTTATATGTATCTACATACATATAATATCCCCTAGTGTTCTGTATTGTGTTAATGCCACATCACCCTTCCCACCTCACTCAAATGTAATGCCACATCACCCTTCCCACCTCACTCATATGTAGATATAAAATCAGGGAAACGCAAGCTCTAATCAGTTGTGTATTTGTGAAGTCTTTGAAAATGTAATAAGTTTACGAAACGCGCCCGTGTCGCGTCAGACTAGAAATATAAATGAATTTTGGAGAAGTGATTTTTGATTTACCTCCAACAGTGAAGCGTAATGTACGAAAGATTGAGAAAATTCGTGTTAGAATTATTAATCTTACTTTTTCGGTCATATTTAATAATATATGTCTACAGGAAAGACTGCTACCAAAATATACTAATGTTAAAGTGCACGACCCAGCAGCAAGGAATCAAGCCTTCACGATAAAATATCGCCAGGATCTGATTCGTGATCAGATATACAAGGCAGAGAATGAAATCAAAGACAACAAAACGCAACTACTTCATGCTACAAACGAGTGGAGAAATAGCAACATCGACCATAGTATCCGTACCCGCATTGAACAACACCTCGACATCCTCACAGACCAACATCACCTCAGCACTGAAACAAGGATTATCAAGAAACTAACAACATTATATGGAGGACCTGTGGCAATTCCACGACCAAGAGATGGCTTCCTGAACCTTGCAGGAATTAACCTCACTGAGGACCAAGTCACTCTCCTAAATCTGGGCATAAACTGTCATGTTATGTCCAGACCGAGTGAAATGGCCCGGAAAGTAGAGTTGGAAATTCTGTTGGACGACATATTCGACCTCGAGACACAAAAGAAGGTCACTACCAAAGATACCTTACAAGCAGAACTTATTGCAGAAGGAGGAAAGAATCGAGGCAACTACAGAAGCACCATACTGTCCCCCGAGCTTAAAGCGGCAGCTAAAAGCCTTCGTGAGAACAAGGAGATAGTTGTCAGGAGAGGTGACAAGTCGCCAATATATGTCATTCTTAAAAAAGACGAATATCTGGCGAAAATGAACATCATACTCTCTGACCAAACAAAGTTCCAAAGGGTAACGAAGGACACTACAGCCGAATTAAAAGCAAAGGTCAACAAACTGATCGAAACTGTGAACGCCAAGAAATCCGGACTCCACCTGCCAAAGATCATTGGGGAATATAAACCTGGATATGCGAATGGAAATGTCAAGACGCACAAGCCTGGAAACCCACTTCGGCCAATCATTAGCCAGATACCCACACCCACGTACAGACTGGCGAAGCGACTCAACGGCCTGCTGACTCCTTATGTTCCTTGCGCCTTCAGCCTGAAGTCTCCAAAGGAATTTGTGGACTTACTGCGGGGCGCACGGGCCACAGGGATAAGAGCCTCGTTGGACGTAGAATCGCTGTTTACCAACGTACCTGTGGACGAGACAATCGGAATGATAGCCGACAGAGTGTATCGTGATCCAGCCTGTACTCCTCTTGACATGCCAGAAAGTATTCTGAGGAAACTACTCCAAGCTTGTACTAAAGAGGCACCCTTCTTGAGCCCGGATGGGCACATGTATAAGCAAGTAGATGGGGTCGCCATGGGTTCTCCCCTAGGTGTCCTGTTTGCAAACTTCTACATGGGTACCATCGAGCAAAAAGTCTTAGTCGACATGAACTTGAAACCGGCCATATACTGCAGGTATGTTGACGACATTTTTACACAGGTACCTGATGTCAGACATCTGCAGGAGCTGAAGGAGGCATTTGAGCAGAGTTCCGTGCTGCGTTTCACTTACGAGACGGAAAAGGATGGGAAGCTGCCTTTTCTAGATGTAACAGTCATGGAAAAGGGCGGAGGTTTCCACACTGCAGTCTACACAAAGGAAACAAACATAGGAATGTGCCTAAATGCCAACAGCGACTGCCCTGACAGGTACAAGAGGAGTGTTGTTAACGCATACGTCGACCGTGCTCTCAGCCACAGCTCAGAATGGAAGCAAGTCGACGAAGAACTCTGTAGGGTAAGGCAGGTCCTAGTCAATAACGGCTTCTCCAATGGTTTCATCGAAGACATCATAAGAAGGAAAGTGAAAAGCCATGCAACCTCCAAAGAGACAACTAACACAACACCTATACCCCCTATTAGACTATTTTACAGGAACTTCTTTTCCACAGCTCATAAAACAGAGGAAAGGGTCCTGAAAGATATTGTTAATAGAAACGTCATCCCTACAGACAAAAATCAGAGGATACAACTGACGATTTACTATAAAACCAGAAAAACGGCCAGCCTACTCATGAGAAACTCTCCAGACACAAAACAGAACGCTTTAAAAGAGACTAACGTCGTCTATGCCTTCAAATGCCCACTTGGGGACTGTAAGCTCCAAAAAACCCAGTATATAGGCAAGACAACAACATCTCTTTCTAGGCGTTTAACGATGCATAAACAACAGGGCTCCATTAAGGAACATATAATCTCTTCCCATAACCAAACCATCGCCAGAGAAATCCTAGTAAACAACACAGAAATCATCGATAGATACAGCGATAGCAGGCGGCTTGACGTTTGCGAGGCACTACACATCAAGAAGTCAACACCAGCAATCAACAGCCAATTATTGCACAACTATATTCTACCCACCTCAAGACTCCGCTCCAATATAGAAGCATCAAGAAATATGGACCAATAGGCTTTCTACAAACACTTCTATTCAATACCCATTGTTTCTGTTCTGTCTTGTGTTGATACTTTTAATACCCTATTAATATCCCCTAGTGTTCTGTCTTGTGTTAATGCCACATCACCCTTCCCACCTCACTCAAATGTAGATATAAAATCAGGGAAACGCAAGCTCTAATCAGTTGTGTATTTGTGAAGTCTTTGAAAATGTAATAAGTTTTACGAAACGCGCCCGTGTCGCGTCAGACTAGAAATAAAAATGAATTTTGGAGAAGTGATTTTTGATTTACCTCCAACAGTGAAGCGTAATGTACGAAAGATTGAGAAAATTCGTGTTAGAATTATTAATCTTACTTTTTCGGTCATATTTAATAATATATGTCTACAGGAAAGACTGCTACCAAAATATACTAATATATATATATATATATATATATATATATATATATATATATATATATATATATATATATATATATATATATATATATACATATATATATATATATATATATATATATATATATATATATATATATATATATATATATATATATATATATGTATATATATATATATATATATATATATATATATATATATATATATATATATATATATATATATATATATATATATATATATATATATATGTATATATATATATATATATATATATATATATATATATATATATATATATATATATATATATATATATATATATATATATATATATATATATATATATATATATATATATATATATATATTTCATTGAATATGACCGCATATTCTGTATTTATTATTTTCTGGTTTAGGGCTTCTATCCCTCTAACTATTTTCTTAGCATCAGGGCTTAATTGGAATAGAAGTTCTCCAAAACTCATTTTCGTACTTTTAAGGTGAAGAAAAGAAGTGATTTACTATAGAGTGTATTACACTTATTTGTATAATTTGCACGACGTTTCGAACCTCCATGGTTCATTCTCAAGTGAACAATCTTACAATACTAGTTGACTTTATACCCGCATTAGGTCAGGTGATAAAACAATGAAGGTGAAAAACACGGGGGGATACATAAGGGATAAACATAGGGGCTGCAGAAGGCTTATTGGCCCATACGAGGCATCTCCTATCTAAACACAAAGATTAATCCAGTGTAATTGGCCTGTTATGTTGGACATTGTCTTCTGTGTTGGCATCGATATGTTCTTGTCTTGTCCTTACTCTCATGGTGGGTAGAGTAAATAGTTCCGTGATTTGGGTGTTCATGGTAGGTCGCTCTATTCTTATGTGAATTGCCTCAAGAATTTGTAATCTTCTTGAATCTTGGGTTTTGTCTATTATGCAAGTATTCTTGTTCAACATTTCTCTTGTTAGAGTAATGTCATGGGCTTGTCTCATGTGATTCCTAGGGGCACCAGATTGAAGATGGCATGTCAAACGCCTCGTCAGCTTGGTCGACGTCATACCTATGTACTTACATTGAAGGTTACATCCTTCGTGGGGGCAAGTGTACATGTATACAACGCTTGACTGCTGTAGAGGGTTCTCCGTCGGCTTCGGGCTGTTTTTGATAAGGAGTTCGGAAGTCTTCTTGGTTTTGTAGAATATTATCAGGTTTATGTTTTGGTTAGGAGTAGTGCTTTTTACTCCTTTACGGATTATTTCTTTCATTATTCTTTCCTCTTTTATATGTTCACTGTGCATGGTTGATTTGTAATATAATTTTATTGGGGGTGTTGTGGTTTCTGTTCTAGGTTCTGAATTATACCAACGGTCCAAGTGTCTTCTTATAGCAGCGTTTATTTCCGCGTTGCTATATCCGTTGTTCACCAATACCTGAGTTACTCTTTCAAACTCTCTACTCACGTTGCTCCATTCAGAGCAGTGGGTAAGCGCTCGACGAATATAAGCATTGAGAACACTGGCTTTGTATCTTTGGGGGCACTCACTTCTACCGTTCAGGCATAATCCTATGTTGGTGGGCTTGGTATATACGTTGGTGCTTAAAGAGGTTCCTGTTTTTGTTATTAGTACATCCAAGAATGGCAGACTGTTATTTTCACTATTTTCATGTGTAAATCGGAGTACTGACTCTCTCTCTAGGTGTCTTTTTAGGTCAATTAGTTCATCTGAGTCTTTTACTATTACGAATATGTCATCTACATAACGGCAGTATACAGTTGGTTTTTGTCTGCTACTGAAGACCCTATCTTCGATGGTTCCCATATAAAAATTAGCAAATAAAACTCCTAAGGGGGAGCCCATTGCTACTCCGTCTATCTGTAAATACATGTCTCCTTGTGGACTGATGAAAGGGGCTTCCTTTGTACATGCTTCGAGAAGACTTTTCAAGTGTGGCTCAGGTATGTCTAATTTGGGGGTGCTCTCGTCTCTGTATACTCTGTCCAGTATCATTCCTATGGTTGTGTCGACTGGGACGTTGGTAAAAAGGGATTCAACGTCCAGGGAAGCAATGATTCCATCGGCTGGGTAGATTTGAACAATTCTAGGAAATCTGCTGATGATTGTAGACTAAACTTACTTGGAGTGTATGGAGTTAGGAGTTCATTGAGTTTTTTTTTTTGCCAGGTGATAAGTTGGGGTTGGTATTTGGCTGATTATAGGGCGTAGTGGGTTACCTGGTTTATGCGTCTTAACATTGCCGTAGGCATATCCTAAGCCATAGTCGCCTTGAAGTTTATTGAAATGCACACTACCTTTCTTTGCGTTGATTGCTGTAATTGTTTTGTTTACTTTCCGCTTAAGGTCTTCTACGGGGTTCCTCGTGATTCGTTGAAATTTGGAGTCGTCACTTAGGATGTCGCTAATTTTATTCATGTATTCATGGGTAGGAATCAATACATATGCTGCTTTTTTGTCGGCTTTTCTTATTGTTACGTCTTTCAGATTTTTTAGTTGTTTCGCTGCTTCTTTGAGTCGTGGGGTTAAGATTGTAGATGAATATGTTCCTCGTTTTTTCCCTGCTTCTGCAAGTAGTTCAGCTTGAAGTGTGTCCGTGGTGATGACTTTTTTGTTGTCTTCTAGCTTATGGATATCGTCCAGAAGCATTTCGATTTCCAGGCGTTTTTGATGCATCTTTGGTTTAGATAAGAATTGACAATTTAGACCAAGATTTAAGAGGTCTCGTTGGTCCTGGGTAAGATCATAAGAAGTCAGGTTAAAGTAGCCATCTTTAGGACGAGGGATTTTTAGCTGTCCACCGTTTAGGGATGTTAACTTACGGAGTGTCTTTGTTTCTACAAGAGTTTTATGTTGTTGTTTCAGGTTAAATAGTTCACTGTTGATGGTTTGCTTGAGTTGGATAGGGATGTCGTACTGGGTCCATTTGTTTAACAGAAGCTCCGCCTGCTCTATAAAGGTTTGGAGGGCTTCCTTCTTCTTGTTTAGTTGATGCCGAATGAGCTCTTGCCTATACCTATAGGTAAACTCTGTATTGCGGACTGCTGGGTCATGTGGGTTTATATTGGTGTATACTGGCAGCAGGTTTTCTTTCAAACATGTTTCATTGAATATGACCGCATATTCTGTATTTATTATTTTCTGGATGCATCAAAAACGCCTGGAAATCGAAATGCTTCTGGACGATATCCATAAGCTAGAAGACAACAAAAAAGTCATCACCACGGACACACTTCAAGCTGAACTACTTGCAGAAGCAGGGAAAAAACGAGGAACACATTCATCTTCAATCTTAACCCCACGACTCAAAGAAGCAGCGAAACAACTAAAAAATCTGAAAGACGTAACAATAAGAAAAGCCGACAAAACAGCAGCATATGTATTGATTCCTACCCATGAATACATGAACAAAATTAGCGACATCCTAAGTGACGACTCCAAATTTCAACGAATCACGAGGAACCCCGTAGAAGACCTTAAGCGGAAAGTAAACAAAACAATTACAGCAATCAACGCAAAGAAAGGTAGTGTGCATTTCAATAAACTTCAAGGCGACTATGGCTTAGGATATGCCTACGGCAATGTTAAGACGCATAAACCAGGTAACCCACTACGCCCTATAATCAGCCAAATACCAACCCCAACTTATCACCTGGCAAAAAAAAAAAAACTCAATGAACTCCTAACTCCATACACTCCAAGTAAGTTTAGTCTACAATCATCAGCAGATTTCCTAGAATTGTTCAAATCTACCCAGCCCGATGGAATCATTGCTTCCCTGGACGTTGAATCCCTTTTTACCAACGTCCCAGTCGACACAACCATAGGAATGATACTGGACAGAGTATACAGAGACGAGAGCACCCCCAAATTAGACATACCTGAGCCACACTTGAAAAGTCTTCTCGAAGCATGTACAAAGGAAGCCCCTTTCATCAGTCCACAAGGAGACATGTATTTACAGATAGACGGAGTAGCAATGGGCTCCCCCTTAGGAGTTTTATTTGCTAATTTTTATATGGGAACCATCGAAGATAGGGTCTTCAGTAGCAGACAAAAACCAACTGTATACTGCCGTTATGTAGATGACATATTCGTAATAGTAAAAGACTCAGATGAACTAATTGACCTAAAAAGACACCTAGAGAGAGAGTCAGTACTCCGATTTAAACATGAAAATAGTGAAAATAACAGTCTGCCATTCTTGGATGTACTAATAACAAAAACAGGAACCTCTTTAAGCACCAACGTATATACCAAGCCCACCAACATAGGATTATGCCTGAACGGTAGAAGTGAGTGCCCCCAAAGATACAAAGCCAGTGTTCTCAATGCTTATATTCGTCGAGCGCTTACCCACTGCTCTGAATGGAGCAACGTGAGTAGAGAGTTTGAAAGAGTAACTCAGGTATTGGTGAACAACGGATATAGCAACGCGGAAATAAACGCTGCTATAAGAAGACACTTGGACCGTTGGTATAATTCAGAACCTAGAACAGAAACCACAACACCCCCAATAAAATTATATTACAAATCAACCATGCACAGTGAACATATAAAAGAGGAAAGAATAATGAAAGAAATAATCCGTAAAGGAGTAAAAAGCACTACTCCTAACCAAAACATAAACCTGATAATATTCTACAAAACCAAGAAGACTTCCGAACTCCTTATCAAAAACAGCCCGAAGCCGACGGAGAACCCTCTACAGCAGTCAAGCGTTGTATACATGTACACTTGCCCCCACGAAGGATGTAACCTTCAATGTAAGTACATAGGTATGACGTCGACCAAGCTGACGAGGCGTTTGACATGCCATCTTCAATCTGGTGCCCCTAGGAATCACATGAGACAAGCCCATGACATTACTCTAACAAGAGAAATGTTGAACAAGAATACTTGCATAATAGACAAAACCCAAGATTCAAGAAGATTACAAATTCTTGAGGCAATTCACATAAGAATAGAGCGACCTACCATGAACACCCAAATCACGGAACTATTTACTCTACCCACCATGAGAGTAAGGACAAGACAAGAACATATCGATGCCAACACAGAAGACAATGTCCAACATAACAGGCCAATTACACTGGATTAATCTTTGTGTTTAGATAGGAGATGCCTCGTATGGGCCAATAAGCCTTCTGCAGCCCCTATGTTTATCCCTTATGTATCCCCCCGTGTTTTTCACCTTCATTGTATTATCACCTGACCTAATGCGGGTATAAAATCAACTAGTATTGTAAGATTGTTCACTTGAGAATGAACCATGGAGGTTCGAAACGTCGTGCAAATTATACAAATAAGTGTAATACACTCTATAGTAAATCACTTCTTTTCTTCACCTTAAAAGTACGAAAATGAGTTTTGGAGAACTTCTATTCCAATTAAGCCCTGATGCTAAGAAAATAGTTAGAGGGATAGAAGCCCTAAACCAGAAAATAATAAATACAGAATATGCGGTCATATTCAATGAAACATGTTTGAAAGAAAACCTGCTGCCAGTATACACCAATATATATATATATATATATATATATATATATATATATATATATATATATATATATATATATATATATATATATATATATATATATATATATATATATATATATATATATATATATATATATATTATTAAATATGACCGAAAAAGTAAGATTAATAATTCTAACACAAATTTTCTCAATCTTTCGTACATTACGCTTCACTGTTGGAGGTAAATCAAAAATCACTTCTCCAAAATTCATTTTTATTTCTAGTCTGACGCGACACGGGCGCGTTTCGTAAAACTTATTACATTTTCAAAGACTTCACAAATACACAACTGATTAGAACTTGCGTTTCCCTGATTTTATATCTACATTTGAGTGAGGTGGGAAGGGTGATGTGGCATTACATTTGAGTGAGGTGGGAAGGGTGATGTGGCATTAACACAAGACAGAACACTAGAGGATATTAATAGGGTATTAAAAGTATCAACACAAGACAGAACAGAAACAATGGGTATTGAATAGAAGTGTTTGTAGAAAGCCTATTGGTCCATATTTCTTGATGCTTCTATATTGGAGCGGAGTCTTGAGGTGGGTAGAATATAGTTGTGCAATAATTGGCTGTTGATTGCTGGTGTTGACTTCTTGATGTGTAGTGCCTCGCAAACGTCAAGCCGCCTGCTATCGCTGTATCTATCGATGATTTCTGTGTTGTTTACTAGGATTTCTCTGGCGATGGTTTGGTTATGGGAAGAGATTATATGTTCCTTAATGGAGCCTTGTTGTTTATGCATCGTTAAACGCCTAGAAAGAGATGTTGTTGTCTTGCCTATATACTGGGTTTTTTGGAGCTTACAGTCCCCAAGTGGGCATTTGAAGGCATAGACGACGTTAGTCTCTTTTAAAGCGTTCTGTTTTGTGTCTGGAGAGTTTCTCATGAGTAGGCTGGCCGTTTTTCTGGTTTTATAGTAAATCGTCAGTTGTATCCTCTGATTTTTGTCTGTAGGGATGACGTTTCTATTAACAATATCTTTCAGGACCCTTTCCTCTGTTTTATGAGCTGTGGAAAAGAAGTTCCTGTAAAATAGTCTAATAGGGGGTATAGGTGTTGTGTTAGTTGTCTCTTCGGAGGTTGCATGGCTTTTCACTTTCCTTCTTATGATGTCTTCGATGAAACCATTGGAGAAGCCGTTATTGACTAGGACCTGCCTTACCCTACATAGTTCTTCGTCGACTTGCTTCCATTCTGAGCTGTGGCTGAGAGCACGGTCGACGTATGCGTTAACAACACTCCTCTTGTACCTGTCAGGGCAGTCGCTGTTGGCATTTAGGCACATTCCTATGTTCGTTTCCTTAGTGTAGACTGCAGTGTGGAAACCTCCGGTCTTTTCCATAACTGTTACAGCTAGAAAGGGCAGCTTCCCATCCTTTTCCATCTCGTAAGTGAAACGCAACACGGAACTCTGCTCAAATGCCTCCTTCAGCTCCTGCAGATGTCTGACATCAGGTACCTGTGTAAAAAGGTCGTCAACATACCTGCAGTATATGGCCGGTTTCAAGTTCATTTCGACTAAGACTTTTTGCTCGATGGTACCTATGTAGAAGTTTGCAAACAGGACACCTAGGGGAGAACCCAGGGCGACCCCATCTACTTGCTTATACATGTGCCCATCCGGGCTCAAGAAGGGTGCCTCTTTAGTACAAGCTTGGAGTAGTTTCCTTAGAATATTTTCTGGTATGTCAAGAGGAGTACAGGCTGGGTCACGATACACTCTGTCGGCTATCATCCCGATTGTCTCGTCCACAGGTACGTTGGTGAACAGTGAATATATATATATATATATATATATATATATATATATATATATATATATATATATATTTATATATTTTGGTAGCAGTCTTTCCTGTAGACATATATTATTAAATATGACCGAAAAAGTAAGATTAATAATTCTAACACGAATTTTCTCAATCTTTCGAACATTTCTTTTCACTGTTGGAGGTAAATCAAATATCAATTCTCCAAAATTCATTTTTATTTCTAGTCAGACGCGACACGAGCGCGTTTCGTAAAACTTATTACATTTTCAAAGACTTTAGTTCACAAATACTCAACTGAATAGAACTTACACATCTCCGATTTTATATCTACATTTTGAGTGAGGTGGAAGGGGTGATATGGCATTAACACAAGACAGAACAAGAGGTGGTATTAATAGGGTATTAATTTCATCAACACAAGACAGAACAAGAGGTGGCATTAATAGGATATTAATTTCATCAACACAAGACAGAACACGAAACAATGGGTATTGAATAGAAGTGTTTGTAGAAAGCCTATTGGTCCATATTTCTTGATGCTTCTATATTGGAGCGGAGTCTTGAGGTGGGTAGAATATAGTTGTGCAATAATTGGCTGTTGATTGCTGGTGTTGACTTCTTGATGTGTAGTGCCTCGCAAATGTCAAGCCGACTGCTATCGCTGTATCTATCGATGATTTCTGTGTTGTTTACTAGGATTTCTCTGGCGATGGTTTGGTTGTGGGAAGAGATAATATGTTCCTTAATGGAGCCCTGTTGCTTATGCATCGTTAAACGCCTAGAAAGAGATGTTGTTGTCTTGCCTATATACTGGGCTTTTTTGTAGCTTACAGTCCCCAAGAGGGCATTTGAAGGCATAGACGACGTTAGTCTCTTTTAAAGCGTTCTGTTTTGTGTCTGGAGAGTTTCTCATGAGTAGGCAGGCCGTTTTTCTGGTTTTATAGTAAATCGTCAGTTGTATCCTCTGATTTTTGTCTGTAGGGATAAGGTTTCTATTAACAATATCTTTCAAGACCCTTTCCTCCGTTTTATGAGCTGTGGAAAAGAAGTTCCTGTAAAATAGTCTAATAGGGGGTATAGGTGTTGTGTTAGTTGTCTCTTCAGAGATTGCATGGCTTTTCACTTTCCTTCTTATGATGGAAGAAGAAGAAGGAAACCCGCCGCCACTGTCCGCCCGCTGCCACTATCCGCCACCGCCACCACTGTCCGCCACCGCCACCACTGTCTGCCACCGCCACCACTGTCTGCCACCGCCACCACCGTCCGCCCGCCGCCACCACTGTCCGCCCGCCGCCACCACTGTCCGCCCGCCGCCACCACTGTCCGCCCGCCGCCACCACTGTCCGCCCGCCGCCTCCACTGTCCGCCCGCCGCCACCACTGTCCGCCCGCCGCCACCACTGTCCGCCCGCCGCCGCCACTGTCCGCCCGCCGCCGCCACTGCCCGCCCGCCGCCGCCACTGTCCGCCCGCCGCCGCCACTGTCCGCCCGCCGCCGCCACTGTCCGCCCGCCGCCACTGTCCACCACCGCCGCCACGGTCCGCCCGCCGCCACTATCCGCCACTGTCCGCCCGCCGCCACTGTCCGCCCGCCGCCACTGTCCGCCCACCGCCACTATCCGCCACCGCCGCCACTGTCCTCCCGCCGCCACTGTCCGCCCGCCGCCACTGTCCGCCCGCCGCTGCCCTGTCCGCCCGCCGCCACTGTCCGCCCGCCGCCACTATCCGCCACTGCCGCCACTGTCCGCCCCCCGCCACTGTCCGCCCGCCGCCACTATCCGCCACCGCCGCCACTGTCCGCCCGACGCCACTGTCCGCCCGCCGCTACTATCCGCCACCGCCGCCACTGTCCGCCCGCCGCCACTGCCCGCCCGCTGCTACTATCCGCCACCGCCACCACTGTCCGCCACCGCCATCACTGTCTGCCACCGCCACCACTGTCTGCCACCGCCACCACTGTCCGCCCGCCGCCACCACTGTCCGCCCGCCGCCACCACTGTCCGCTCGCCGCCACCACTGTCCGCCCGCCGCCACCACTGTCCGCCCGCCGCCACCACTGTCCGCCCGCCGCCTCCACTGTCCGCCCGCCGCCACCACTGTCCGCCCGCCGCCACCACTGTCCGCCCGCCGCCGCCACTGTTCGCCCGCCGCTGCCACTGTCCGCCCGCCGCCGCCACTGTCCGCTCGCCGCCGCCACTGTCCGCCCGCCGCCGCCACTGTCCGCCCGCCGCCACTGTCCACCACCGCCGCCAAAGCCGCCACGGTCCGCCCGCCGCCACTATCCGCCACAGCCGCCACTATCCGCCACCGCCGCCACTGTCCGCCCGCCGCCACTGTCCGCCCGCCGCCACTATCCGCCACCGCCGCCACTGTCCGCCCGCTGCCACTATCCGCCACCGCCGCCACTGTCCGCCCGCCGCCACTGTCCGCCCGCCTCCACTATCCGCCACCGCCGTCACTGTCCGCCACAGCCGCCACTCTCCGCCGTACAGCCTCCCCTCTCTCCGTTAGTAAATAATTATAATTGTTAGTAAATAATAAAAGAAATATAAATTATTAGATTTTTTTTACCCTTAAATTGGTTTTAATATTTAAATTGAAAATAATAATATAATATAAAATATAATAAAAATAATATAATATAAAATATAATTTAATTTCAAGAAATTTAACTTTAAACACAAAGATGTGAAAAGGGTTCAGATTATTGGCTCAAACCTTTCATAAGAGATTCATATTGGTGTATGAATGGATTATGAATGACTCATGTTAGGAGTGTAAAGTTGCCACAACATCTCAAATTAGTGTTAGATACATATGTCTTGGTTATAAGTTTTGGAAACCTATTTAAGTCCACACACAATATCGTATCTGATACGATAAAACAAACGTTTCCAATACTTTCAAATACTTTCCAGATATGTTGTGGCAACCTAAAATTGTTTGCTGGGAAATACTTCATAAGTTATCATTAAATGAAGGGCAGTGTGAAATACCATTACAGTGAATTATTGTCGCATTTATTATAGAAAAGATTGTTTGAGCCCGAGAATAGTGTAGCGAAGTAATACGTGCTATTGTCGCAAATATCGAGTGTTCGGTTTTCTAGTGATTTTGAGAACTGAAAGAAACAGCGCGCGTGACGCCAGAGAAACAAGCAATAAACATTTGCGCGGGGGAAGGCGCCCAGCTGATTTTGACAGTGACGAGAGGGGGAGTGTTGCCGACTTAGCGAGTGTATATTATATGTGGGAACGAACGACTCCCGCCTGGATCAGCTGATTGTTTATTGATATGACCTTGTGACATCTTTGAATGAGTTTTAAGTAAAATACAAAATACATCTGTGTTTATATCATCCCCTCCATTTATCTTGTGGCTATATAATACCTGAGAGCAGAGAGTGATAGAAGTAAATACCTGCCTGATATTCTAATCTATTGAGAGTGTCCTTGCCACGGTTACCACAACTCAACAGATCCACTGACGTGTTACTGGACACCGGAAAACACCAGTTGGCGACCTTGTGGTTAATAGTAGAGCCCTATTGTTGGGGCGGGCACATAACAGTTAAGTGAAGGAGTTGTGTTCCCACTCCTTCTCAATCAGAGGCCGGTTGGGTTTGACTGGGATACTCTCCTGGCATACAGTGGCGCCGCGAGGATAGAGTGAAGACCCGCAGGGCTACGGTGAGTGACCTTGAATATATCTGTTGCTCACCCGAGAGTAGAGTAAACCCCAACATTGGCGACCTCGCCAGGATAAGTGTTGATTACGGTTGCTCACCGAGTGGACCCCAACATTGGCGACCTTGCCAGGATCAAGATCGAAGTAAAGGTTGCAGTTGTGGTAGTTGGCAGTGGTATTAGATATCAGGGGCAGGTTATCACTCATAGCACAAGATGGAGGATGATAAAGTAACACGGTTTATTGACACTAGAGATGAACAGGTGCTGGAGGAGTGCACCAAGGCACAGTTACAGGCAATAGCAGACCATTTTGGAATAATGCTGAGATCTCCCAGAGTGGGAGAAAGAAGACTGGAGATAATGGCACAACTCAGGGCACGAGACGAAGCTTTGGGGGAGGAACGACCACAGACACCTGCCAGTGTGGGAGAACACCTGAGCATTAATGGGAGCAGCAGGGGATCCAGCGGCAGCAGGCACAGCGTTAAGCTGGAGATAATGAAGCTGCAGCTGGAAGCACAGCTGAAGCGTGAAGAGCGAGAAGCAGAAGCACAGCTGAGGCGTGAGGAGCGAGAGGCACAGCAGCGCAAAGAAGAGCGAGAAGCAGAAGCACAGCTGAGGCGTGAGGAGCGAGAGGCACAGCAGCGCAAAGAAGAGCGAGAAGCAGAAGCACAGTTGAAGCGTGAAGAGCGAGAAGCACAGCTGAGGCGTGAGGAGCGAGAAGCACAGCTGCGCAGGGAAGAACAAGAGCGAGAAGCACAGCTACACAGGGAAGAACACAAGCGAGAAGCTAGGATGAGACAGCAGGAGATAGAAGCCAACAAGGATGTGGAGCTGAAGCGAGCTGAACTAGGACTAGGTGCACCTGCTCCGCCGCAACAGGAAGACCGCCGAGCGAGGGAGCGAGATCTGCCGATCTTTATACCAAATGAAGCTGAAGGTTTCTTCGACCACTTCGAGAGGATCGCTACCTTGAAGAAGTGGCCGAGGGCGGAGTGGGCGGAGCTAGTTCAAGGGAGGCTCACAGGTGAAGCTCGTGAAGCCTACAATATGCTCGACTTCCAAGAATGCACCAACTACGATGCGGAAAAAAGAGCTGTGCTCCATTCTTTCAAGCTCACGCCGGAATGTTACAGGAAGAGGTTTAGGGATGTACCCGGTCGCCAGGAAAATCTTATGCGGAGACGGCGAGGGACATGGAGAGGAAGTTCCTTAAGTGGCTGGACTCTGAAGGAGCGAGGTCGGTTGAAGAGGTCAAAGGGCTAATGGTTATGGAAAAGTTTATGTCCGTGCTCTCTCCTGAGATCAGGGTGAGAGTAAAGGAGGCGGACATAAAGGACCTGAGAGCCGCAGCCGACAGAGCCGACATGCTGGAAGAAGCCCTGCGACCATACCATGAGGGACGGCACCGACCGCAAATGCGCTCTAGATATGGTAGAAGATATAGAAGGACGGACGGATGGAGGACAGGAGCGAGTTCTCCTGAGTCCCATCTCTCAAGTGGAGACAGGAGAGGCTCAAAGACTGCTGTGGAGCCGGTAGAGAAGTCCCAAGCTGAGAGCTCAAGAGTTGTTGCCGAAACCGAGGAGTCGATGAGTGGCGCGAAGAAGATACACCGAAGAAGGGTCCGCTGCTACAACTGCGGAATATTCGGACACGTCGCGCGGGAATGCAGACACCCTGAGCAGCGAGGGAACGTTGCTTTTTTGAGAGTCGAGGACCAGATGTCCGAGTGGGTGCGGGATGAACCCGTACTGAGTGGGGAGAAGAGAGTTCACCCATTCGTGTGTCAGGGAACCGTAAGGATGGGGGACGCAGACCCCATCCCGGTGAAAATATTAAGAGACACTGGGGCAGATTTTACCCTGGTGAGTGAAACCCTGTTCCCCGAGGGTTACGAGAGTACCAGTGTGGGGATGGCAAGTGTGACCACTGTGGGAGGCCCAGTGAGGATGCCCCTACACCAGGTAACTCTGAATTCTGATTATGGCTGCCAGACCCTAGTGGTAGGGGTCTGTGCATCGATGCCCAAGATGGAGGCACAAGTCATCTTGGGAAATGACGCATGTGGAGGATATGTCCTCCCGAATCTCGCGAAAGGCGAGGAGTGCATAGAGCACTATGAGGAGACAGGCGGAGTGTTAGACGCCTGTGGGGACGAGAAAGGAATCGCCACGGCGGCGTTCCCGGTTTGTGCTGTGATGCCGAGGCAGTGCGAAGGACATGGAGGGTGTGGATCTGATAGGGCTGACGAGGAGATGTCCGACAGTCTGGAAATCGATCACCTCTTCGTGGGACCAGGAGAACGAGTAGAGGGCGAAGGCAGCCCGGATGGTGAGGTGCAGGTGACCCTCACCAGTTCTCTAGAGGTGGACCGCACTCGTCTCGAAGAGCTGCAGCAGATAGAATTCCCCGAATTGATTCATGAGGCCAGTGGAGGACGTGTTGGTCCTGAGTGGGCCACTCATTGTTACGTACAGGACGGCATGCTGATGAGAGTGTTCTGCACAGAGCAGGAAACTGAGTGTGATGAAACAGTATGTCCTGCGTTGTTTGCCATGCATAACACAGTGGTGGAATCGTTAGGTTTCTCATCCTTCCAGCTGGTGTATGGACAGGGGGGGCAAGGTCCTCTGTCCATGCTGAAGGAACAATGGACATCAGGAGTGACCGTGAGAACGGTCAACGGATACGTAAGGAGCGTTTCGCATTTGCGGCAGGAATACTGGTTGGAAATTAAACTCATCCGATGGGAAGACAACGTGGTTGCGGATGCCCTGTCCTGTATGCACTAACCAGACATGACTCTTATTTTAAGGGGAGGGGTATGTGACGGTGTTCCCCCCCCCCTTATATTTCTCCCATGCCTGCAGTAAGAGTCATGTCCACTTTACCCAAGCGTTCTCTACGTCGCAGGCATCAATTTGATATATGTGGGAGAGTGGAGTGTTCTCGGAGTGCCGAGAAATTTGTGAAACAATAATATTTTGGCCTGTGGTTTAGGCCCTTTAGGAAGCCAAGATGGCGCTGGCTCTCCTGTTTCCCCGCCAAAACTGTGTGACGTTAGTGACACCGGATTGATCACCGACAGCAATGTGGCACGGGGAGCCAATGAAAACCTCCCGTGGCGAATGTGACGTCACGAAGGAAGGGGGGTCCGGTCAGCGCGCCGCTCTGGCGCCATCAGTCTAAGACAGCACATCAAGGAGGTCGGACGTGCGCTGGGGGGTCCTGTCAGTTGGACAATTTACCCCGACTCCAGAGGATTTACGCATCACCCGTGGTCTGCCAACACCTGTGGGGTCTTCCTTCGTTCATGTGTTGAACCGAAGAAGGAATTGACGGGATATTGAGCAACAAGTGCTCCAGGAACAGGTGTTGTGCAAGAGTGGAGTCTAGGCAGCGACGTATGCGACGGCTGTCAGCTCCACTGTGATGACGTAGTTGCTGAACCAATCCTCCGTGAGGGAAGCAGTCAGACACGACACGTCAAGGAGGTTGGATGTGCGAAGATTGGTCCTGTCAGTTTGACAGTTGTTTCCCGCTCCCGTGGATTTTACGCGTTACCTGAAGTCTGCCAGTACTCTGTGAGGTCTTCCTTCGTTCATGTGTTGAACCAGAGAGGGAATCGACGGATATTGAGCAACAAGTGCTCCAGGACAGGTACTGTGCAAGAAGAAGTGAAGTCTGTGTAGTGACGTATGCGACGTCTGAGGCAGTTCACCCATTCGTGATGGCGTAGTGGCTGAACAGAGCCACTGGGTAGCAGAGGAAGAAGAGGACTATTTGGGAACCCGAACGACTGCAGCCGAGAAGTAGGCGGGCAGCCGTGGCTGGGAGAAGTCGACGGCCGGGAGACCGACTCCAACCCTACAAGAAGTCAAGGAGGAGCACGGACCTGCAGGGATAAGGCACGGAGACGACGCGCTTACAGTGGGACATTGATTGAGTTCCTGGAGGACACGACAACGTGTGTGTGGGGGCGTTCCCGACACGAGGCAGGAGCCAGGACCAGGAGCTACAACTCAACTCTCATCGGAGGATAGGTGGAAGTAGGTGGTTCTAGTTTCCCTCCCTAATTCCCCATTAGTCAGCTATAGTATTCGGCTATATTATTTAGCCTGAGGATTTTGTATGTCGTGAGCAAGGCTCACCTATGTCACAGTAAGGCACCAGTGTGCAGAGTAGTACTATCAAGAGTACTTATGATATTTATGTTCATTATTGGTGTGTACAGGCACCCGGATTAATTGACGAATTTACTGTGTTGAGAATGTCTTTCATGAGACTTTAATTGAGTCATATAGTGAGAAAATATATATAATATTATGCCAGCATTTGGAAGTTTGGCTATGTGCCCAGTAACTATTTTATTACCATTTATTGATGTCTGATTTATCTATATTATATATGTCTATGTTCGTGCATTGAATAATCATTCGTGTGTGCAGTGATTAATTGTGTTATCGCCCACGAAAGGAAATACTGAGAACTCCAGTGTTAAATACTTCATAAGTTATCAATAAATGAAGGGCAGTGTGAAATACCATTACAGTGAATTATTGTCGCATTTATTATAGAAAAGATTATTTGAGTCCGAGAATAGTGTAGCGAAGTAATACGTGCTATTGTCGCAAATATCGAGTGTTCGGATTTCTAGTGATTTTGAGAACTTAAAGAAACAGCGCGCGTGACGCCAGAGAAACAAGCAATAAACATTTGCGCGGGGGAAGGCGCCCAGCTGATTTTGACAGTGACGAGAGGGGGAGTGTTGCCGACTTAGCGAGTGTATATTATACGTGGGAACGAACGACTCCCGCCTGGATCAGCTGATTGTTTATTGATATGACCTTGTGACATCTTTGAATGAGTTTTAAGTAAAATACAAAATACATCTGTGTTTATATCATCCCCTCCATTTATCTTGTGGCTATATAATACCTGAGAGCAGAGAGTGATAGAAGTAAATACCTGCCTGATATTCTAATCTATTGAGAGTGTCCTTGCCACGGTTACCACAACTCAACAGATCCACTGACGTGTTACTGGACACCGGAAAACACCAGTTGGCGACCTTGTGGTTAATAGTAGAGCCCTATTGTTGGGGCGGGCACATAACAGTTAAGTGAAGGAGTTGTGTTCCCACTCCTTCTCAATCAGAGGCCGGTTGGGTTTGACTGGGATACTCTCCTGGCATACAGTGGCGCCGCGAGGATAGAGTGAAGACCCGCAGGGCTACGGTGAGTGACCTTGAATATATCTGTTGCTCACCCGAGAGTAGAGTAAACCCCAACATTGGCGACCTCGCCAGGATAAGTGCTGATTACGGTTGCTCACCGATAAACCCCAACAATATATATATATATATATATATATATATATATATATATATATATATATATATATATATATATATATATATTATTAAATATATATATATATATATATATATATATATTATATAACAATATATATATATATATATATATATATATATATATATATATATATATATATATATATATATATATATTATTAAATATGACCGAAAAAGTAAGATTAATAATTCTAACACGAATTTTCTCGATCTTTCTTACGTTTCTTTTCACTGTTGATGGTAATTCAAAGATCGATTCTCCAAAATTCATTTTTATTTCTAGTCTGATGCGACACTTGAGCGCGTTTCGTAAAACTTATTACATTTTCAAAGACTTTAGTTTACAAACACACAACTGAGAGTGAATAGAGCTTACACATCTTCGATTTTATATCTACATTTGGGTGAGGTGGATGAGGTGAAAAAAAATTTTCAACAATGGGTATTGAATGGGTATTAAATTCAAACACAAGACAGAACACGAAACAATGGCTATTGAATGGAAGTGATTTGTAGAAAACCTATTGGTCCATATTTCTTGATGCTTCTATATTGGAGCAGAGTCTTGAGGTGGGTAGAATATAGTTGTGCATTAATTGGCTGTTGATTGCTGGTGTTGACTTCTTGATGTGTAGAGCCTCGCAGACGTCAAGCCGCCTGCTATCGCTGTATCTATCGATGATTTCTGTGTTGTTTACTAGGATTTCTCTGGCGATGGTTTGGTTGTGGGAAGAGATTATATGTTCCTTAATGGAGCCCTGTTGCTTATGCATCGTTAAACGCCTAGAAAGAGATGATGTTGTCTTGTATGTATACCCAAGAGAGCATACTGGTTTTTTTGGAGCTTACAGTCCCCAAGAGGGCATTTGAAGGCATAGACGACGTTGGTCTCTTTTAAAGCGTTCTGCTTTGTGTCTGGAGAGTTTCTCATGAGTAGGCTGGCCGTTTTTCTGGTTTTATAGTAAATCGTCAGTTGTATCCTCTGATTTTTGTCTGTAGGGATAACGTTTCTATTAACAATATCTTTCAGGACCCTTTCCTCCGTTTTATGAGCTGTGGAAAAGAAGTTCCAGTAAAATAGTCTAATAGGGGGTATAGGTGTTGTGTTGGTTGTCTCTTCAGAGGTTGCATGGCGTTTCACTTTCCTTCTTATGATGTCTTCGACGAAACCATTGGAGAAGCCGTTGTTGACTAGGACCTGCCTTACCCTAATGAGTTCTTCGTCGACTTGCTTCCATTCTGAGCTGTGGCTGAGAGAACGGTCGACATAAGCGTTAACAACATTCCTCTTGTACCTGTCTGGGCAGTCGCTGTTGGCATTTAGGCACATTCCTATGTTCGTTTCCTTAGTGTAGACTGCAGTGTGGAAACCTCCGGTCTTTTCCATAAATGTTACAGCTAGAAAGGGCAGCTTCCCATCCTTTTCCATCTCGTAAGTGAAACGCAACACGGAACTCTGCTCAAATGCCTCCTTCAGCTCCTGCAGATGTCTAACATCAGGTACCTGTGTAAAAAGGTCGTCAACATACCTGCAGTATATGGCCGGTTTCAAGTTCATTTCGACTAAGACTTTTTGCTCGATGGTACCTATGTAGAAGTTTGCAAACAGGACACCTAGGGGAGAACCCAGGGCGACCCCATCTACTTGCTTATACATGTGCCCATCCGGGCTCAAGAAGGGTGCCTCTTTAGTACAAGCTTGGAGTAGTTTCCTTAGAATATTTTCTGGTATGTCAAGAGGAGTACAGGCTGGGTCACGATACACTCTGTCGGCTATCATCCCGATTGTCTCGTCCACAGGTACGTTGGTGAACAGTGAATATATATATATATATATATATATATATATATATATATATATATATATATATATATATATATATATATATATATATATATATATATATATATATATATATATATATATATATTTATATATATATATATATATATATATATATATATATATATATATATATATATATATTTATATATATATATATATATATATATATATATATATATATATATATATATATATATATATATATATATATATATATATATATATATATATATATATATATTTATATATTTTGGTGGCAGTCTTTCCTGTAGACACATATTATTAAATATGACCGAAAAAATAAGATTAATAATTCTAACACGAATTTTCTCAATCTTTCGAACATTTCTTTTCACTGTTGGAGGTAAATCAAAAATCAATTCTCCAAAATTCATTTTTATTTCTAGTCAGACGCGACACGAGCGCGTTTCGTAAAACTTATTACATTTTCAAAGACTTTAGTTCACAAATACTCAACTGAATAGAACTTACACATCTCCGATTTTATATCTACATTTTGAGTGAGGTGGAAGGGGTGATATGGCATTAACACAAGACAGAACAAGAGGTGGTATTAATAGGGTATTAATTTCATCAACACAAGACAGAACAAGAGGTGGCATTAATAGGGTATTAATTTCATCAACACAAGACAGAACACGAAACAATGGGTATTGAATAGAAGTGTTTGTAGAAAGCCTATTGGTCCATATTTCTTGATGCTTCTATATTGGAGCGGAGTCTTGAGGTGGGTAGAATATAGTTGTGCAATAATTGGCTGTTGATTGCTGGTGTTGACTTCTTGATGTGTAGTGCCTCGCAAACGTCAAGCCGACTGCTATCGCTGTATCTATCGATGATTTCTGTGTTGTTTACTAGGATTTCTCTGGCGATGGTTTGGTTGTGGGAAGAGATTATATGTTCCTTAATGGAGCCCTGTTGCTTATGCATCGTTAAACGCCTAGAAAGAGATGTTGTTGTCTTGCCTATATACTTGTTTTTTTTTTAGCTTACAGTCCCCAAGAGGGCATTTGAAGGCATAGACGACGTTAGTCTCTTTTAAAGCGTTCTGTTTTGTGTCTGGAGAGTTTCTCATGAGTAGGCAGGCCGTTTTTCTGGTTTTATAGTAAATCGTCAGTTGTATCCTCTGATTTTTGTCTGTAGGGATAAGGTTTCTATTAACAATATCTTTCAAGACCCTTTCCTCCGTTTTATGAGCTGTGGAAAAGAAGTTCCTGTAAAATAGTCTAATAGGGGGTATAGGTGTTGTGTTAGTTGTCTCTTCAGAGATTGCATGGCTTTTCACTTTCCTTCTTATGATGGAAGAAGAAGAAGGAAATCATAAGAAGGAAAGTGAAAAGCCATGCAACCTCTGAAGAGACAACTAACACAACACCTATACCCCCTATTAGACTATTTTACAGGAACTTCTTTTCCACAGCTCATAAAACGGAGGAAAGGGTCCTGAAAGATATTGTTAATAGAAACGTTATCCCTACAGACAAAAATCAGAGGATACAACTGACGATTTACTATAAAACCATAAAAACGTCCAGCCTACTCATGAGAAACTCTCCAGACACAAAACAGAACGCTTTAAAAGAGACTAACGTCGTCTATGCCTTCAAATGCCCTCTTGGGGACTGTAAGCTCCAAAAAACCCAGTATATAGGCAAGACAACAACATCTCTTTCTAGGCGTTTAACGATGCATAAGCAACAGGGCTCCATTAAGGAACATATAATCTCTTCCCACAACCAAACCATCGCCAGAGAAATCCTAGTAAACAACACAGAAATCATCGATAGATACAGCGATAACACTACACTTGACGTTTGCGAGGCACTACACATCAAGAAGTCAACACCAGCAATCAACAGCCAATTATTGCACAACTATATTCTACCCACCTCAAGACTCCGCTCCAATATAGAAGCATCAAGAAATATGGACCAATAGGCTTTCTACAAACACTTCTATTCAATACCCATTGTTTCGTGTTCTGTCTTGTGTTGATGAAATTAATACCCTATTAATGCCACCTCTTGTTCTGTCTTGTGTTGATGAAATTAATACCCTATTAATACCACCTCTTGTTCTGTCTTGTGTTAATGCCATATCACCCCTTCCACCTCACTCAAAATGTAGATATAAAATCGGAGATGCGTAAGTTCTATTCAGTTGTGTATTTGTGAACTAAAGTCTTTGAATATATATATATATATATATATATATATATTGTGACGATAATCTCCTTCAAGAGATTGAGCCTGCTCTTCCCTCCATAATTACGTCTTCACAATTATATAAAAAGACTATGGAAGAAATGTCCAACAACGACAACAACACCAGCAAGGCTTGCCAGGGTGAGCAGAAACGTATTCAGCCAGCCACCTGTTCGAACTCCAACCACCAAACTACCCGTTGATCGCTACAGCTCCGCTGATTGGTCGCCGGTCTGGCTGCACCTGCCTCGCCCCCCCCCCCAATACTACCTGATGTCTGGGGTCGCCCCAACATCAGTCCTCAGAATGTTCAGTGCTTTCGTAGCCAGCACTCCTCCCAGCTAGACGTTAGCGTGTACTGAGAGAGGTGGTGGCTTTAAGCCAATATTCCAGCACCTCCCACTTACCTTTGTGTTGCACTTCTTGTTATTTTGCCTTAACGTAACTTTTCATTGTGTCATTTAAGTATTCTTATTATTTTGATTGATTGATTTTATTATAAGAATTTGTTTGTGCATTATTTTCATGTTTTGATTTATTTAACGTAATTAAAATTTCATTGTTAAAGTTTACTTGTGTTTTGTGTGTCTTCTCCTTACCTTACCACAGACGAAGTTCCAGTTTTTCTATTTTTTTTTATAACTATGTGACGAGGCCATACCCCTAGCCTTAAACAGCCGAACACCAACGCGTTACCGTCACAAGTTATATGGGGGCCTGTCCTAGGAGCTTCACTCAGGTACTGGTGCCAAGTGGTAATTTATGGTAAGCGTATTTAACTTTGTTAACGTAGCTTTACTAATTTTTCATTCAATTTCATTTTTTATAAGGTGCGGTGTATTGTGCATTACGAGAGTAACATATAGTGAAGGTGAGACAACTTTGGATTACGTGGTGACTGTAGGCCGCAGTCATACTCTTAATTGGTCATCTCTCCCTCCGTGTTATTACTCGTGTTTACCATCTATGTCCCTTGAATATTTCTCATTCTGACAGATCATCATATTGGTACCCTGGTACTGTGGTCTGCCCCGGGTCAAGAGTACCCAATCTTCTGCAATCTGACTGTAGGAGGACAAAGAGGGCCATAGTTCCTCTAGCTCGAACTTTAGTTGCTGAATTGGGACCTCAGCAGCAGTTCTCGTCACCAGTTGACACCTCGCACCCCTACACGTCAGTCAGAGATGATGATACATACAACGGTAGGGAATTAGCTTATTTTTTCAGAGCACAAAAGTTCGCTAATTCTGTAAGTATCATATTAAATTCAGTAGGAAAAACTTGCTTTATGTCCTATAGAGACTTGGCAAGGTATGCCTACATCCTTGGACTACCAATTTTACTTTTGAAGCATTTAACTGTTTCAGTTGTTTTCGAAACTTTTGTTTCATTTGTTAGTAGGATTTTCTTGCCCTTATTCTCTTACATGAGTACCGGGTACAAGATTTCCTGCGCCCTTGATTTAATTTAATCATTTAATATCTTTCACTTAACGTTAATTGTTAAAGATCACACAGGATAGGTACCAGTTGCCACGTTGTCCTGTTTCTGACATTTCATTATTGAACATTCGTGTACCTTTATTTGCTAATTTCACCATGTTTCGTCTCCAAACTTTCCGTGCAAATCCAGCAGGTGAAATAGGGACTTTAAGTCGTGCCAAGAGGACTGAATTACAAACTCTTGCACATGAGTATCAACTAGAAGTTCCCTACCAAGCCAACAAAAATGACCTACACAACCTGTTGCTGGATTACTATTTAGAGCAAGGTAAGATAGACTCTGAAACTCATGAAACTTACTATATTGCAGATAAAACTGATTTGGCAACGCTGAAACTTAAACTAGAGCTGGCTAAGATTGAACGTGAGCAGCAAAGAGAAGCAGCTACCATACGGAGAGAAGAACAAGAACGTGAGATTGCCTTACTCCAGGAGCGGGAACGCGTACGGCTTGAAACCAAACAACGCGAGTTGGAAATGCAACGTGAACATGACAAGCAACAAGCGACTCTGGCTCTTGAGTGTCGTCAACGGGAATACACGTTGGAAACTTCACACCTCGCTCAACGCCAGCAAGCTACTGCCAATCTTCCCGTCAGTTTTAATATATCACATGCAAGTAAGTTAATGCCATCCTTTGTAGAAGCAGAAGTTGATGTTTTTTTCACCACCTTTGAAACCCTTGCTAATCAACTCAGTTGGCCTGTCGACCAATGGGCCACACTTCTCAGAGTCCATCTTACAGGTAGAGCTGCAGTCACACTCAGTACTTTGGCGTCTGAGAATGACTACTACACTCTGAAACAAGCAGTGTTGGACGCCTACCTCCTCTCTACTGAAAGTTATAGAAGGAAATTCCGTGACCACCTGAAGGCAAGTACCACTACCTTCCTCGAGTTTGCTAACACGAAACGGAGGTATTTCATGAAATGGCTGGAAGCAGCACATGTCTCTACTTTTACAGAACTCGTCAACCTGATGCTTGTTGAAGAATTCTTGAGACGTGTGCCGCCTCCTGTCCGCCTCTACTTAGCAGATAAAGAAGAAACCGACTACCTGAAGTGTGCTAAGTCGGCTGACACTTACAGCCTCATCCACCGGCTGACACCTGAACCATCCTCCAGTAAGAAGTCGTGGTACAGTTACGAGAAGGTGAGCCCCGATCAAGCTGGTTCACAACTGTACTGCAAGTATTGTAGACTCTATGGACATACCATAGACAAGTGTGGTAAGTCTCAATACAAGGGAACCACTGACCAACAACGACCCAAACCAACTCCTCCTAAGTCCGGTAAGCCTGTGATGAATGTTGGTGTTGATGTTAATGATCTTTCTCTTTTCAGTAACCACCTGTATACTGGAACTGTCTCTGCCAACGGTTCAAATCCGGAGGGACGTTTCAAATTGAAGATCTTGAGGGACACAGCGGCTCTACAATCGATCATCTTGAAGTCGGCTGTGCCCAACATAGTCTACACCGGGGAAACAGTCTTCATCACTGACCTCACTGCTACCACTCCATACCCTCTCGCCAGAGTCCACCTGGATTGTCCCTACGTGAACGGGGAAGTCCAAGTCGCCGTCAGGGAAAAGCCTTTTCCCATGCCTGGAGTGCAACTTCTCCTAGGCAACGACTTGGCAGAAGACCTGCAACCGACCAACCTGATCGTCATGGACAAACCCCAGGTGTGTAACTCTGTGCCAAGTAACCCTATTCTTGAGTATGTTCCAGCAGAGGTTCAAGAGAGTGAAGTTTCTCCTCCGGTTCTCGTGACCACCCGTGCACAAGCCGCACGTCCACAGCCAGCTGACTCTACTGCTACCGCTGTCCCTCAAGACCCTCAGAAACTACCCCCGCATCTGACCAAGTTGGAGTTCCGTAAGTTGCAGAGGGAAGATCTTACTTTAACACCATTGTTTTTCCAGGCTGAGACTCAACCCGACAGTATTCCTGGGTTCTTCCTAGAGAACGACTTGCTCTACCGCAGATATAGACCCAGTAAACTGAAGGAGGAGGACGATTGGGCCAACACCGAACAACTTGTGATTCCCACCAGCCTGCGGCCCACTATTCTACACCTGGCCCACGGAGCATTCTCCCACTACGGCTTCAACAAGACTTACCATGGGATTCGTCAAGACTACTACTGGCCAGGTATGGTAAACAACGTCAAACAGTACGTAAAACAGTGTCATACATGTCAGATGGCAGGCAAACCGAACGTCTCCATTCCCAGAGCACCACTGATTCCCATACAGGTGCCTGCGGAACCTTTCCACAGACTCATAATAGACTGTGTTGGTCCTTTACCTCGGACCAGTTCAGGTAACGCCTACATCCTAACCATCCTGTGTCCTACCACCAGATTTCCCATAGCAGTTCCAGTGAAGAACATCACGGCTGCTACGGTTATCAAACATCTATTGAAGATCTTCACTCAATACGGATTTCCCAGGGAGATTCAAAGTGACTGTGGCACCAACTTCACCAGTGATCTCTTCAAAAGGACACTGGAGGAGTTCAACATCAAACAGGTATTGTCCAGCCCCTATCATCCTGCTTCACAGGGTTCTCTTGAACGTAGTCATCAGACCATCAAAGCACTCTTGAAAAAGTTTTGTAGTGAAACCTCGAAGGATTGGGATAAGCAGATTGACCTAATAATGTGTATTTTCAGAAGTCTCCCCAATGAGTCCCTAGGAGTATCTCCTTATGAGATGCTCTACGGCCGTAAGTGCCGTACTCCCCTTAAGGCTTTCAAAGACTCTCTCAGAGATGCCACCTTCAGTGAGCATCAGAATGTGCCCCAGTTTCTTCAAAACCTTCAGCACATTCTAGAGAGAGTCCACCGCTTTGCCCATGATAATCTATTGAAAGCCCAGGTGAGAATGAAGACTCATTACGACCAGACCAGCAAAGTAAGAAAATTCAAGCCGGGAGACTTCGTCCTTGCTTATTTCCCTATCCCAGGTTCACCTTTACAAAACAGATTTTCAGGACCCTACTGCGTCAAAGAGTGCAGGAATAATAATAATTATGTGATAGAGACTCCAGATAGGCGGCGGAAGACCCAGCTGTGCCACGTCAACCTCCTGAAGCAATATAATGGTACTCCTCCCACTGTCTTGACTAACTATTCCACATTCACAGAACCCTACATCCACAGTGAGACCTTCCCAGCTTCTCCTCCCGAAAGCACTGACAAGGAGTCAGCGCTTTCCAATTCCGAAATCCTTAATGATCTTCCCAAATACTTTCAGGATAATCATAGTGCACCTCTCGTCAAGATCTTCAGAGAACATCAAGAGTTGTTCAGAGATGATCCCCAAGAGTGTAATGTTACCCAGCACGACATCCAACTGCTCCCCGACACCCGGCCGATTCGTCAACCCTTCTACCGAATCAGCCCGAGCAAGAAGGAAGTCATGCGTGCTGAGGTGCAGTACCTCTTGGACCATGGACTGGCTACACCTTGTGAGTCCCCCTGGGCCTCACCTTGTATCTTGGTGCCCAAACCCCAAGGTAAGGTGCGGTTGTGCACTGACTATCGAAAACTGAACTCTGTCACTGTCAAGGATGCTTACCCCTTGCCAAGGATAGATGACATCCTTGATGCCATTGGTAGTGCCCAGTACTTGTCCCAAGTGGACTTGCTTAAGGGGTACTATCAAGTGTGTCTAACGGAGCGCGCTAAAGAGATATCTGCCTTCATCACTCCTTTTGGACTTTTCAGATATGAACGCCTTCCTTTCGGACTATGTAATGCCCCGGCCACCTTTCAAAGAGCTGTCAACCGTGTCATCCAGGGCTTGGATAACACATACGCCTACCTGGACGATATCGTCGTAGCCTCCAACTCCTGGAGTGAACATCTGCTCCAGCTGCGACGTCTGTTCTCCAAGCTCCTGACAGCCGGCCTCACCATCAACCTGGGCAAGTCCACTTTCGCGAAAGGTAAAGTGCGTTATCTGGGTCATGTTATTGGGAGTGGCAGCATAGCTCCGTTAGACTCACACACTCAAGCCATCCTACAGTATCCACAGCCTACCACCAGGAAGCAGCTCCTGCGCTTCCTTGGTCTTGCCTCTTACTACCGTAGGTTTGTGAGGAATTTCAGTACAGTCGCCACACCTCTAATTCTATTAACCAGTCCCAAGCAACGGTATAATTGGACCATGCAGCAAACCGTTGCTTTCGAACAACTCAAATTCCTCCTCTGTTCTAACCCCATTCTCGCCTCTCCAGATATCACCAAGCCTTTCGTCCTTCATGTCGACGCCAGTGGTACCGGCGTTGGTGGTGTCCTGATGCAACTACGAGGCGAGGAGGTTCTACCTGTCAGCTACTACAGCTACAAACTGAAACCACACCAGAGGAACTACAGCACTATTGAAAAGGAGCTACTATCCATCGTCCTGAACCTCCAACACTTCGCTCCGTACCTACAAGGCGCCAGGTCTACCACCATCTTCTCAGACCACAACCCTCTCCGCTTCCTACATCAAGCCCAATTCACCAACCAGCGTCTTCTACGATGGGCTCTGTATTTACAAGACTTCAACCTGGAGATCCGCTATATCAAGGGTTCTGACAACACCATAGCCGATGCCCTCTCCAGAGTTTATGAAGTAGAAGCGACTCCATCCATTACTCCACCACATAACGACGTACTTCTTCCAGAACCGCAGGCTTCGGGGGAGAGTTGTGACGATAATCTCCTTCAAGAGATTGAGCCTGCTCTTCCCTCCATAATTACGTCTTCACAATTATATAAAAAGACTATGGAAGAAATGTCCAACAACGACAACAACACCAGCAAGGCTTGCCAGGGTGAGCAGAAACGTATTCAGCCAGCCACCTGTTCGAACTCCAACCACCAAACTACCCGTTGATCGCTACAGCTCCGCTGATTGGTCGCCGGTCTGGCTGCACCTGCCTCGCCCCCCCCCCCAATACTACCTGATGTCTGGGGTCGCCCCAACATCAGTCCTCAGAATGTTCAGTGCTTTCGTAGCCAGCACTCCTCCCAGCTAGACGTTAGCGTGTACTGAGAGAGGTGGTGGCTTTAAGCCAATATTCCAGCACCTCCCACTTACCTTTGTGTTGCACTTCTTGTTATTTTGCCTTAACGTAACTTTTCATTGTGTCATTTAAGTATTCTTATTATTTTGATTGATTGATTTTATTATAAGAATTTGTTTGTGCATTATTTTCATGTTTTGATTTATTTAACGTAATTAAAATTTCATTGTTAAAGTTTACTTGTGTTTTGTGTGTCTTCTCCTTACCTTACCACAGACGAAGTTCCAGTTTTTCTATTTTTTTTTATAACTATGTGACGAGGCCATACCCCTAGCCTTAAACAGCCGAACACCAACGCGTTACCGTCACAATATATATATATATATATATATATATATATATATATATATATATATATATATATATATATATATATATATATATATATATATATATATATATGTCGTACCTAGTAGCCAGAACTCACTTTTCAGCCTACAATGCAAGGCCCGATTTGCCTAATAAGCCAAGTTTTCATGAATTAATATATTTTCTCTAATATTTTTCTTATGAAATGATAAAGCAACCCATTTCATTATGTAAGAGGTCAATTTTTTTTTATTGGAGTTAAAATTAACGTAGATATATGACCGAACCTAACCAACCCTACCTAACCTAACCTAACCTATATTTATAGGTTAGGTTAGGTTAGGTAGCCAAAAAAGTTAGGTTAGGTTAGGTTAGGTAGGTTAGGTAGTCGAAAAGCAATTAATTCATGAAAACTTGGCTTATTAGGCAAAACGGGCCTTGCATAGTAGGCTCAGAAGTGAGTTCTGGCTACTAGGTACGACATATATATATATATATATATATATATATATATATATATATATATATATATATATATTGTGACGATAATATCTTTCAAGAGAGATTGAGCCTGCTCTTCCCTACATAATTACGTCAAAATACAAGATACTATATACAAGATACGCTCACCAACTATCGCCAAAGATTTTGCCCAGAGAGCAAATCGTACCCAGCACACCTGGCCACCGCCGTAACCAGCTAACTGCTCATCCTCTGCCTGACTGTTGCTGATTGGCTGGTGTCTCGTCATGCCTGCCCTCCGCCACCACCACAAGTCGACGTCTGGGCTGCAGTGCGCCAGTCTCGTCAGAATATCTCAGTGCTCCATGCAGTTGACATCTCTCGCTGGTAGACTAAGCCTTGGCTTTCGTGTACTAAGGGAGGTGGCAGCTCGAAGCCAGTATTCCAGCACTCATATTTTATTTTGCTATCACTGTAACTTACTTGTCTTAGCGTAACTTTTCATTTGCCAGTGATTATTCATGTTATTTTGTTTGTTGACTTGTCCTGCATATTTTTATGAGATTACCTTTATTCATGTCTTGTTTTCTAGAGTAATTAAAATTTCATTGTTTATATACTTTGTGTTTTGTGTGTCTTCCCATTACCTTACTACAGACGTAAGGACCAACTTTTCTCTTTTTTTTTGTCATGTGACGAGGCCCTGCCCCTAGCTTTTCAAACAACCGAACACCAACGCTTTACCGTCACATAACGTGGGGGCCTGTCCTAGGAGCTTCACTCAGGTACTGGTGCCAAGTAGTAAATTTATGGTAAGCATATTTGGCTTTGGTAACGTAGCTTTTCATTATTTTTCATATTCAATTTTATTTTCATATGGTGCTGTGTGTATTGTGCATTCCGAGAGTAGCATATGGTGAAGGTGAGACAACTTTGGATTACGTGGTGACTGTAGGCCTCAGTCATTCTCTTAATTGGTCATCTCTTCCTCCGTGTTATTACTCGTGTTTACCATCTTTTGTCCCTAGGATATTTCTCATATTTTCGGCAGATCATCATATTGGTACCCTGGTACTGTGGTCTGTCCCCGGGTCAAGTGCACCTAATCTTCTGCAATCTGACAGTAGGAGGATAAAGAGGGCCATAGTTCCTCTCGCACGAACTTTAGTTGCTGAATTGGGACCTCAGCAGCAGTTCTTGTCACCAGTTGACACCTCGCACCCCTACACGTCGGTCAGAGATGACGATATTTACATTGGTAGGGAATTAGCCTTCTTTTTCAGAGCACAAAAGTTCGCTAATTCTGTAAGTATCATATTAATTTCAGTGGGAAAAACTTGCTTATGTCCTATAGAGACTCGGCAAGGTATGCCTACATTCATGGACTACCAATTTTACTTTTGAGGCAATTAACTGTTTCATTTGTTTTAGAAACTCAGTTTCGCTTGTTTAGTAGGATTTTCTTGCCCTTATCCTCTTACATGAGTACTGGGTAAAAGATTTCCTGCGACCTTGATTTATTAATCATTTATCATCTTGAAATTAACATTAATTGTTAACGATTCCACAGGATAGGTACCAGTTGCCACGTTGTCCTGTTTCTGACATTCACTATATCACAACAGTATATTCGTTGTACATTTATTTGCAAATTTCACCATGTTTTGTCTCCAAGCTTTCCGTACAGATCCAGCAGGTGAAATAGGGACTTTAAGTCGTGCCAAGAGGACTGAATTACAAACTCTTGCACATGAGTATAAACTAGAAGTTCCCTACCAAGCCAACAAAAATGAAATACATAACCTGTTACTGGATCATCTCTTAGAGGAAGGTAAGATAGACTCTGAAACTCACGAAACTTACTTTATTGCAAATAAAACTGATTTGACAACGATGAAACTCAAACTAGAGCTGGCCAAGATCGAACGCGAGCAGCACAGAGAAGCCCGCGAGCAGCAAAGGGAAGCTGCTGCCATACGAAAGGAAGAACAAGAACGTGAGATTGCAATACTCCGTGAGCGGGAACGAATACAGCGTGAAACAAAACAACGCCAATTGGAGATGCAACACGAACATGACACACAACAAGCAACTCTGGCTATAGAATGTCGTCAACGAGAATTCGCGTTGGAAACGTCACACCTCGCTCAACGCCAGCAAGCTACCGCCAATCTTCCCGTCAGTTTCAATATATCACATGCAAATATCACCAAGCCTTTCGTCCTTCATGTCGACGCCAGTGGTACCGGCATCGGTGGTGTCCTGATGCAGCAACGAGGCGAGGAGGTTCTACCTGTCAGCTACTACAGCTACAAGTTGAAACCCCACCAGAAGAACTACAGCACTATTGAAAAGGAGCTACTCTCTATCGCCCTGAATCTCCAGTAATTTGCTCCATACCTACAAGGTGCCAGGTCTACCACCATCTTCTCAGACCACAATCCTCTCCGCTTCTTACATCAAGCCCAATTCAATAACCAGCGTCTTCTACGATGGGCTTTATATCTGCAAGATTACAACCTGGAGATCCGCTATATCAAGGGTTCTGACAACATCATAGCCGACGCCCTCTCCAGAGTCTATGAAGTAGAAGCAACTCCAATTATTACTCCACCACATGCAGACGTAACTTCTTCCAGAACCGCAGGCTTCGGGGGAGAGTTGTGACGATAATCTCTTTCAAGAGAGATTGAGCCTGCTCTTCCCTACATAATTATGTCAAAATACAAGATACTATATACAAGATACGTTCACCAAGTATCGCCAAACGTTTTGCCCAGAGAGCAAATCGTACCCAGCACACCTGGCCACCGCCGTAACCAGCTAACTGCTCATCCTCTGCCTGACTGTTGCTGATTGGCTGGTGTCTCGTCGCCCCTGCCCTCCGCCGCCACCACAAGTCGAAGTCTGGGCTGCAGTGCGCCAGTCTCGTCAGAATATCTCAGTGCTCCATGCAGTTGACATCTCTCGCTGGTAGACTAAGCCTTGGCTTTCGTGTACTAAGGGAGGTGGCAGCTCGAAGCCAGTATTCCAGCACTCATATTTTATTTTGCTATCACTGTAACTTACTTGTCTTAGCGTAACTTCTCATTTGCCAGTGATTATTCATGTTATTTTGTTTGTTGACTTGTCCTGCATATTTTTATGAGATTACCTTTATTCATGTCTTGTTTTCTAGAGTAATTAAAATTTCATTGTTTATATACTTTGTATTTTGTGTGTCTTCCCATTACCTTACCACAGACGAAAGGACCAACTTTTCTCTTTTTTTTGTCATGTGACGAGGCCCTGCCCCTAGCTTTTGAAACAGCCGAACACCAACGTTTTACCGTCACAATATATATATATATATATATATATATATATATATATATATATATATATATATATATATATATATATATATATATATATATACATATATATATATATATAATATATATATATATATATATATATATATATATATATATATATATATATATAAATATATATATATATATTTATATAAATATATATATATATATATATATATATATATATATATATATGTATATATATATTTATATATATGTATATAAATATATATATGTATATAAATATATATATATATATATATATATATATATATATATATATATATATATGTCGTACTTAGTAGCCAGAACTCACTTCTCAGCCTACTATTCAAGGCCCGATTTGCCTAATAAGCCAAGTTTTCCTGAATTAATATATTTACTATAATTTTTTTCTTATGAAATGATAAAGCTACCCTTTTCACTATGTATGAGGTCAATTTTTTTTATTGGAGTTAAAATTAACGTAGATATATGACCGAACCTAACCAACCCTACCTAACCTAACCTAACCTATATATATAGGTAAGGTTAGGTTAGGTAGCCAAAAAAAGCTAGGTTAGGTTAGGTTAGGTAGGTTAGGTAGACGAAAAAACATTAATTCATGAAAACTTGGCTTATTAGGCAAATCGGGCCTTGCATAGTAGGCTGAGAAGTGAGTTCTGGCTACTAGGTACGACATATATATATATATATATATATATATATATATATATATATATATATATATATATATATATATATATATATATGTCGTACCTAGTAGCCAGAACGCACTTTTCAGCCTACTAAGAAAGGCCCGATTTGCCTAATAAGCCAAGTTTTCATGAATTAATTGTTTTTCAACTACCTAACCTACCTAACCTAACCTAACCTAACGTTTTCAGCTACCTAACCTAACCTAACCTATAAAGATAGGTTAGGTTAGGTTAGGTAAGGTTGGTTAGGTTCGGTCATATATCTACGTTAATTTTAACTGCAATAAAGAAAAATTGACCTCATACATAATGAAAAGGGAAGATTTATCATTTCATAAGAAAAAAATTAGAGAAAATATATTAATTCAGGAAAACTTGGCTTATTAGGCAAATCGGGCCTTGAATAGTAGGCCAAAAAGTGCGTTCTGGCTACTAGGTACGACATATATATATATATATATATATATATATATATATATATATATATATATATATATATATATATATATATATATATATGTCGTACCTAGTAGCCAGAACGCACTTCTCAGCCTACTATGCAAGGCCCGATTTGCCTAATAAGCCAAGTTTTCATGAATTAATTGTTTTTCGACCACCTAACCTACCTAACCTAACCTAACCTAACTTTTTCTGCTACCTAACCCAACCTAACCTATAAAGATAGGTTAGGTTAGGTTAGGTAGGGTTGGTTAGGTTCGGTCATATATCTACGTTAATTATAACTATAATAAAAAAAATTGACCTCATACATTATGAAATGGGTAGCTTCATCACTTCATAAGAAAAAAATTAGAGAAAATATATTAATTCAGGAAAACTTGGCTTATTAGGCAAATCGGGCCTTGCATAGTAGGCTCAGAAGGGCGTTCTGGCTACTAGGTACGACATATATATATATATATATATATATATATATATATATATATATATATATATATATATATATATATATGTCGTACCTAGTAGCCAGAACTCACTTCTCGGCCTACTATTCAAGGCCCGATTTGCCTAATAAGCCAAGTTTTCCTGAATTAATATATTTACTATAATTTTTTTCTTATGAAATGATAAAGCAACCCTTTTCTCTATGTATGAGGTCAATTTTTTTTTATTGGAGTTAAAATTAACGTAGATATATGACCGAACCTAACCAACCCTACCTAACCTAACCTAACCTATATTTATAGGTAAGGTTAGGTTAGGTAGCCAAAAAAAGCTAGGTTAGGTTAGGTTAGGTAGGTTAGGTAGACGAAAAAACATTAATTCATGAAAACTTGGCTTATTAGGCAAATCGGGCCTTGAATAGTAGGCTGAGAAGTGCGTTCTGGCTATTAGGTACGACATATATATATATATATATATGTCGTACCTAGTAGCCAGAACGCACTTCTCAGCCTACTATGCAAGGCCCGATTTGCCTAATAAGCCAAGTTTTCATGAATTAGTTGTTTTTCGACTACCTAACCTACCTTATCTAACCTAACCTAACCTAACTTTTCTGGTTACCTAACCTAACCTAACCTATAAAGATAGGTTAGGTTAGGTTAGGTAGGGTTGGTTAAGTTCGGTCATATATCTACGTTAATTTTAACTCCAATAAAAAAAAATTAACCTCATACATAATGAAATGGGTAGCTTTATCATTTCATAAGAAAAAAATTTGAGAAAATATATTAATTCAGGAAAACTTGGCTTATTAGGCAAATCGGGCCATGCATAGTAGGCTGAGAAGTACGTTCTGGCTACTAGGTACGACATATATATATATATATATATATATATATATATATATATATATATATATATATATATATATATATATATATATATATATATATATATATTATATATATATTATATATATATATATATATATATATATATGTCGTACCTAGTTGCTGGAACGCACTTCTCAGCCTACTATACAAGGCCCAATTTGCCTAATAAGCCAAGTTTTCATGAATTAATTGTTTTTCAACTATCTAACCTACCTAACCTAACCTAACCTAACTTTTTCGGCTACCTAACCTAACCTAACCTATAAAGATAGGTTAGGTTAGGTTAGGTAGGGTTGGTTAGGTTCGGTCATATATCTACGTTAATTTTAACTCCCATAAACAAAAATTGTCTTCATACATAATGAAATGGGTAGCTTTATCATTTCATAAGAAAAAAATTAGAGAAAATATATTACATTAGGAAAACGTGGCTTACTAGGCAAATCGGGCCTTGCATAGTAGGCCGAGAAGTGCATTCTGGCTACTAGGTACCACATATATATATATATATATATATATATATATATATATATATATATATATATATATATATATATATATATATATATATATATATATATATATATATATATATATATATATATATATATATATATATATATATATATATATATATATATATATATATATATATATATCCTGTCCTGTCCAGCGAGCTTAACATCTGGATCTTGGATCATTGTATCCTAGCTGGTTCCCTAGACTCCCTCCTGGATGACATCAGAAAAATCCAGGAGCAACGTGCAGTTTTAGGCCTCACTCTGAACTGCATCTTGCTCCTGGATTTTTCTGATGTCATCCAGGAGGGAGTCTTGGGAACTAGCTAGGATACCATGATTTCTAAATTTGACTTCTAAATTTGAAATAATATGTTCCAACCAGGGCATCGTAGAGAGAATAGACGGTCGTCTGCCAAATATCCATAAAATTAAACCGGAAGACAGCACACTCCTAGGAGCTCTCCTGGGGTTGAAAGCCATCGATGAGGTCCTTGATAAAAAAATCGCCGACCTTAAGAGGATGGATGGGAGGATTGAGGATATTGATGCTCATGATGCACTCTACCTCATCACCAGATGTCTGTCTCTCCCCAGGTTAACCTACTTTCTGAGGTGTTCACCATCTTACAGTAGCCAAAAACTAGCTGAGTATGACCGGTTACTGAAATCAATGCTAGAAAAAGCCCTTAACCTCTCTCTTGATGACCTACAGTGGAAACAAGCCTCTCTTCCTGTAAGACTTGGGGGCCTCGGAGTTCGAACAGCAACGCAAATCGCTGTTCCAGCCTTCCTGTCCTCCATATCGGCTTCCGACGACCTTGTGAAGGAAATTCTACCTGCCCACTTACATCACCTGGCAGGTGTACATAATCCCAATTTTACACGCTGTGCCACAGAGTGGGCCTCTCGTGCAGGCCCATCACTTCAACCACCATCCCCGAAAGCCCATAAGCAATCCAGCTGGGATGGCCCCATTGTAGACCAAGTTGCTGCAGAGTGTCTGGGTGCTGCAACAACACAACACGACATTGCTCGCCTCACAGCAGTAGCAGCCCTACATGCAAGGGATTTCCTGTTAGCAACCCCAATGTCGGCAACTGGCACACGTCTCACACCTCACGCCCTCCGAATTTCTGTGGCCCTCCGCCTTGCTGCCCCAATCCACACCAGATATAGATGTTTTTGCGGCGAGGTGGTGGCCGACAGGTACGGCCACCATGGCCTACTCTGCCAAAGCACAGGGGGATGGCACTCGAGGCACAGTGAAGTTAACGACATCATCAAGAGCAGCCTCACCACATCTGGATGCCCAGCTGAAAGAAAGCCCCGTTACCTAATGCCCCGTAACTCTGATGCTCTTATTGGTCGCCCCGATGGTATCACAATGAACCCCTGGAAGAACGGCAAGCAGTTGGTATGGGACTACACGTGCATATTAACCTTGGCTAACACCTACATTGACCTCAGTGTTGCACAACCAGGTGGCGCTGCCACCCACAGGGAAGCAGCTAAATCCCGTAGGTACAGAGAACTGGATCACCACTACAGTTTTGTCCCCATTGCTTCTGATACACCCCGCGCCTAGGGTAAAAGTGCTACCAGTTTTTTGAAGGAACTGGGTTTTAAGCTCATTGAAACAACAAGGGACTCTAGAACTACCAGCTTTCTTTTCCAGTGCCTCAGCGTTGCAATACAGAGGGGAAATGCACACTGCATTCAGGGTTCCTGCCCGCCATCTGAGGAGCTGGAGGAACTCGACAACTTATGATAACCATAATTGTACCCTATATGTAACTCCTTTATTGTAACAAAGTTCAAATAAAACAAATATATATAAGTACATACAAAAGAATTGGGGGGTGGTAGGAGAAGATAATATTAGTGTTCAGTGAGAATCCACAAGGTCTTCTCTGAATACTTTTTATTTTCTTCTCCGAGGCTATGGGTCCCCTATATATATCATGTGACGGGAAAGTGTAGGAGTGTAGATGTTCGGCAGTCCTCCTAATGGCTGGTGTCAATGCCTGTCACATTTACAAAAAAAAAAAGAGACTGCTTGGCTGTTGTCTGTGGTAGAGTAAGGGAAGACACGCAAAACACATAGTATGAACAATGAAACTTTAACTAACTGGAAAGCAAATTTAAAAACAAAGACAATCCCTTGGCTATGTACAGTGCAAACAAACAAGTCATAAAAATTAAGAACAGGGATAAATTACTCTAGAAATAATATAAAGACAAAATGACATAAACAGGTGCTGAGAATATAGCGCTAGCTGGGAACCTCCACCAATAAACTGGACAATGTATCAGTTGGTTGGTCACAGCTTGACAGCACAAGGATGTTCTGACTTCAACGGCTGGTTCAAGCCCAGACATCGACTTAGGTAGAGGGCACTGAGGTGCAGAGGTGAAGGTGTGCAGACGGCGGGTCACCAATCACAAGCAGGCAGGCTGGAATGGTAGTTTGCCGGTTGACGACGGGCGAGCCGGCACGGAGGGAGTGTGGAGTGGGGGTTTAGGGTACGTTTTGCCTCCTGGTCAAAACGTTTTGTGCTACTGGTAGACATATCTTGAAGGTAGCATCTTATTCTTGTATATGTGTAAGTAACTTTATGTAGGGAAGAGCAGGCTCAATCTGTCTTGAAAGAGATTATTGTCACAACTCTCCCCCGAACCTGCGCTTACAGGTGAAGTTACGTCTTCAGGTGGTGTAGTGGTAGGTGGAGCTGCCTCTACCTCATAGACTCTGGAGAAGGCATCTGCTATGATGTCGTCAGAACCCTTGATGTAGAAAATCTCCAGGTTGAAATTCTGCAGATATAAAGCCTATCGTAGAAGTCGTTGATTGTTGAATTGGGCTTGCTGCAAGAAGCGTAGGGTATTGTGGTCCGAGTAGATGGTGGTATACCGATTACCTTATAGGTACGATGCAAAGTGCTGTAAATTCAGGACGATGGAAAGTAGCTCCTTTTCGATAGTGCTGTAATTCTTCTGGTGTGGTTTTAACTTGTAGCTGTAGTAGCTAGCAGGTAGTACCTCCTCGCCTCGTTGTTGCATCAGGACGCCCCCGATGCCGGTACCACTGGCGTCGACATGGAGGATGAAAGGCTTCGTGATATCTGGAGAGGCGAGAATGGGATTAGAACAGAGCAGAGATTTAAGTTGTTCAAAAGCAATGGTTTGCTGAATAGTCCAATGATACCGTTGCTTGGGGCTGGTTAAAGTGATCAATGGTGTCGCTACCGTACTAAAATTCTTCACAAACGTACGGTAGTAGGAGGCAAGACCAAGGAAGCGCAGGAGCTGCATCCTGGTGGTAGGCTGTGGGTAATGCTGGATGGCTTGAGTGTGTACGTTTAACGGAGCTAGGCTGCCACTCCCTATCACGTGACCAAGATAACGCACTTTACCTTTTGCAAAGGTGGACTTGCCCAAATTGATGGTAAGGCCGGCTGTCAGGAGCTTGGCAAGCAATCGTTGCAGTTGGAGCAGATGTTCGTCCCAGGTGTTAGTTGCGACAACGATATCATCCAAGTAGGCGTAGGTGTTATCTAAGCCATGGGTGACGCGGTTGACAGCTTGCTGGAAGGTGGCCGGGGCATTACATAGTCCAAATGGAAGGCGTTCATATCTGTAAAGGCCAAAAAGGAGTGGTGAAGGGAGATATTTCCTTAGCTCGCTCTGTCAAACATACTTGGTAGTATCCTTTGAGTAAGTCTAGCTTGGACAAATACCGAGCATTACCAATGGCGTCAAGGATGTCATCTATTCTAGGTAATGGGTACGCATCCTTGACAGTCACAAGATTCAATTTCCAATAATTGGTACACAACCTCACTTTACCGTGCGGTTTCAGCACCAAGATGCAGGGTGAGGCCCAAGGGGACTCACAAGGGGTGGCCAGCCCATGATCCAGGAGGTACTGTACTTCAGCACGCATGACTTCCTTTTTGCTCGGGCTGATTCGGTATAAAGGTTGACGAATCGGCCGGGTGTCAGGGAGTAGTTGGATGTCGTGCTGAACCACTTTACACTCCTGTGGATCATCGCTGAACAACTTCTGATGTTCCTTGAAGCTTCTGATGAGAGGAGCACTATTACTGTCCTGTAAATAGGTATGAAGATCAGTTAGGATTTTCGAGTTGGAAGGCACTGACTCAGTGTTAGTGCTTTCGGGAGGAGAAGCAGGGAAGGTCTCACTGTGGAGGTATGGACCTTTAAATGTGGATAATGATACCAATACAGGGGGGGGGGGAGTACCTTGATACTGCTTCAGGAGGTTGACGTGGCACAACTGGGTCTTCCGCCGCCTATCTGGAGTCTCAAGAACGTAGTTGTGGTTGTTTCGGCACTCCTTGATGCGGAAAGGTCCTGAAAACTTGTTTTGCAATGGAGAACCTGGGATAGGAAAGTATGCCAACACGAAGTCTCGTGGTTTAAATTTCCTTAATTTGCTGCTTTGGTCAAATTGAGTCTTCATCCTCTCCTGAGCTTTCAATAGATTGACATTAACAAATTTACGTACTCTCTCTAGAATGTGTTTTAAGTTTTGAAGAAACTGGGGCACATTCTGAGGGTCACTGAAGGTGGCGTTACGTAGAGAGTCTTTAAAAGCTTTGAGAGGAGTACGGCACTTACGTCCGTAGAGCATCTCATAAAGAGATACTCCTAGAGACTCATTGGGGAGGCTTCTGAAAATGCACATGATGAGGCCAAGTTGTTTATCCCAGTCTTTTAAGGTTTCATTGCAAATTTTCTTTAGGAGTGCTTTAATAGTCTGATGACGATGTTCAAGAGAACCCTGTGAAGCAGGATGATAGGGGCTGGACAATACCTGTGTGATGTTGAACTCTTCCAGTGTCTTCTTGAAGAGATCACTGGTGAAGTTGATGCCACAGTCACTTTGAACCTCTCTTGGAAATCCATACTGGGTGAAGATCTTCAATAGTTGTTTCACCACAGTAGCAGCCGTAATGTTCTTTACTGGAACTGCTATGAGGAATCTGGTGGTAGGACACAGGATGGTTAGTATATAGGCGTTGCCAGAACTGGTCCGGGGTAAAGGACCAACACAGTCTATGATGAGTCTGTGGAAAGGTTCCGCAGGCACTGGGATAGGATTCAACGGTGCCTTAGGAATAGAGATGTTAGGTTTACATGCCATCTGACATGTATGACACTGTTGCACGTAACTTTTGACGTCTTTAACCATACCTTGGAAGTAGTAGTCTTGTCTGATTCCGTGGTAGGTTTTGTTAAAACCATAGTGAAAAAGTGCTCCGTGGACCAGGTGTAGAATATCGGGCCGTAGGCTGGTAGGAACCACTAGTTGTTCGGCATTTGCCCAATCGTCGTTCTCCTTCAGCTTACTGGGTCTGTACCTGCGGTAGAGCAACTGATTCTCTAGGAAGAACCCAGGGATACTGTCAGGTTGAGTCTCAGCCTGGAAGAATAATGGTGTTAATGAAGGATCCTCCCTCTTTAACTTACGGAACTCCAAACTAGTAAGATTCGGTGGTAGATTCTGAGGGTCTTGAGGAGAAGCGGTTGCAGTAGAGTCACCTGGTTGCGGTCGTGCGGCTTGTGCACGGGTGGTCACCAAAACTGGAGGAGAAACTTCATCACTTTCTTGGACCTCTGCTGAAAAATACTTAAAGATTGGATTGTCTACTACAGAGTTACACACCTGGGGTTTGTCCATGATGATCAGGTTGAACGGTTGCAGATCTTCTGCCAAGTCGTTACCCAGGAGAAGTTGCACTCCAGGCATGGGAAAAGGCTTTTCCCTGATGGCGACTTGGACTTCTCCGGTCACGAAAGGACAATCCAGGTGGACTCTGGCGAGTGGATACGGAGTGGTAGCAGTGAGGTCAGTGATAAGGACGGTTTCCTCGGTGTAGGTGATGTTAGGCACAACTGATTTCAATATTATGGACTGAAGAGCCGCTGTGTCCCTCAAGATCTTCAATTTGAAACGTCCCTCCGAATCTGTACCGTTGGTAGAGACAGTTCCAGGATACAGGTGTTTGCTGAAGAGAGAAAGATCATTAACAGGAACACCAACATTCATTACAGGCTTACCGGACTTAGGAGGAGTCGGTTTGGGTTTAGTAGTTTCATTGCCTTTGTATTGAGCCTTCCCACATTTATCTATGGTATGTCCATAGAGTTTGCAATACTTATAATACAATTGAGAGCTCGCTTGATCGGCACTCACTCTATCATAACTATACCAAGATGTCTTACTGGAAGGTGGTTCTGGTGTAAGCCGATGGATGAGGCTGTTGGTGTTAGCTGACTTCGCACATCTGATGTAGTCGGTTTATTCTTTGTCTGCTAAATATAAACAGACGGAAGGGGGAACACGTCTCAAGAATTCCTCAACTAGCATGAGGTTTACGAGTTCTGAAAATGTAGAGACTTGTGCTGCTTCCAGCCATTTCATGAAATATCTTTTCTTTGTATTGGCAAATTCTAGAAAGGTGGTGGTACTTGCCTTTAGATAATCACGGAATTTTCGTCTGTAGCTTTCGGTGGAGAGAAGGTAGGCGTCCAGAACTGCTTGCTTCAAAGTCTGGTTGTCATTCTCAGACGCTAAGGTACTGAGAGTAACCGCAGCTCTACCTGTGAGATGCACTCTGAGAAGGGTAGACCATTGATCTGCAGGCCAGCTAAGTTTTTTAGCTAAGATCTCAAAAGTGGTGAAAAATACATCGATCTCTGTCTCAACGAATGGTGGCATTAACTTACTTGCATGGGAGACACTGAAACTTACGGGAAGACTAGCGGTAGCTTGTTGACGCTGAGTGTGGCGTGTAGTTTCCAAAGCGAGTTCTTGTCAACGATATTCGAGCATACTATCAGCTAGCTGTTTACTGTGAACACGTTGTATCTCCAGGTCACATTTTCTTGCTTCGAACTGCTCTCACTCACGCTCACGGAGTAGGGCAGCCTCACGTTCCCTTTCTTCTTTCCTCAGGGCAGCCTCTTGTTCTTTTCGTTGTAGAGCTTCTTTCACCAGGGCCGCCTCGCGTTCTTGTTCTTCTTTCCTTAGGGCAGCCTCTCGTTCTTTTCGTTGTAGAGCTTCTTTCGCCAGGGCCGCCTCGCGTTCTTGTTCTTCTTTCCTTAGGGCAACCTCTTCCTTCCTTTGTTCCCGCTCGAGTTTTGCAAGTTCGAGCTTCAACTTCATGGTTGCCAGAGCATGTCTATCTGCAATAGAATAATTTTCGTGAGTTTCAGAGTCAATCTTCCCTTCATCTAAGAGGTGATCCAATATTAAATTATGCAAGTCATTTTTGTTGGCTCCATGGGGAACATCTAGTTGATACTCGTGTGCAAGAGTTTGTAATTCGGTGTTCTTGGCACGAATTAAGTTCCCTATTTCACCTGCTGGATCGTTACGGAAAGCTTGGAGACGAAACATGGTGAAAAATAGCAAATAAATGTACAACGAATATTTTTGTGATATGGTAAATGTCAGTAACAAGATGACGTGCCAACTGGTAACTATCCTGTGGAATTTAATATTTAACAATTTACATTAATTTTAGTATGATAAATGATTAGTCAATCAAAATCGCAGGAAATCTTGTACCTGGTACTCAAAGTAAGAGAATAAGGACAAGAAAACCTTACTAAATAAATGAAACTGATAGTTTCTAAAACAAATGAAACATTTAATTGTTCCAAAAGTGAATAAGGTAGTCCAAGAATGTAGGCATACCTTGCCGAGTCTCTATAGGACATAAGCAAAGGTTTTCCCACTAAATGAAATATGATACTTACAGAATTAGCGAACTTTGTGCTCTGAAAAAAGAAAGCTAATTCCCTACCTAAGTAAATATCATCATCTCTGACCAACGTGTAAGGGTGCGAGTGTCAACTGGTGACGAGAACTGCTGTTGAGGTCCCAACTCAGCAACTTAGTCCGTGCTAGAGGAACTATGGCCCTCTTATCCTCCTTCGGTCGGATTGCAGAAGATAGGGTGCTTTGACCCGAAGACAAATCAAAGTACCAGGGTACCACAATGATGATCTGTCTGAGATTGAGAAATATCCTAGGGACAAAATGTGGAAAACACGAGTAATAACACGGAGGGAGGGATGACCAATTAAGAGAATGACTGCGGCCTACAGTCACCACGTAATCCAAAATTATCCAACACTCACCATATGCTACTCTCGGAATGCACAATACACACAGCACCATATAAATATTAAAATTAATGAAAATATTGAAAAGCAACTGTAGCAAAGCCAAGTACACTTACCACAAATTGGTGTTCTAGTACTAGTACCTGAGTGAGGCTCCTAGAACAGGCCCCATTTAATGTGACCGGAAAATGAAGGAGTGTAGATGTTCGGCAGTCTTCCTAATGACTGGTGTCAATGCCTATCACATTAAAGAAAAAAATGATCGACTGCTTGGCTGTTGTCTGTGGTAAAGTAAGGGAATACACGCAAAACACATAGTATGAACAATGAAATTTTAATTAAACTGAAAGCAAAATAAAAACAAAGACAATTCCTTGGCTATGTACAGTGCAAACAAACAAGTCAAAAAATATAACATAAAAATTAAGAACAGGGATGACATTACTCTGTAATATAAAGACAAAATGAAATAAGCAGGCGCTGAGAATAAAGCGCTAGCTGAGAAACATCCACCTGATAGACAGAGCGTATATGAGTTAGTTGTTCACAGCTTGAGAGCACAAGATATTCAATGTTCAAGCCCAGACATCGACCAAGTAGAGGGCGCTGAGGTGCAGAGGTGCAGGTGTGCAGTCGGCGGGTCACCAATCAGAAGCAGGCAGGCTGGGAATGGTAGTTTGCTGGTTGATGATGGTGGCGAGCCAGCATGGAGGGAGTGTGGAGTAGGGTGGACGTTTGCCTCCTGGTCAAAACGTTTTGTGCTACTGGTAGACGTATCTTGAAGGAAGCATCTTATTGTTGTATGTATATAAGCAACTTTATGTAGGGAAAAGCAGGCTCAATCTCTCTTGAAAGAGATTATCGTCACAATATTTATATATATATATATATATATATATATATATATATATATATATATATATATATATATATATATATATATATATATATATATATATATATATATATATATATATATATATATATATATATATATATATATATATATATATATGCAGAATAACCACATATGAAAAATAGAAAATGCGTAACGCGTTTTCGGCTAATTCGCCTTCATCAGAGCAAAGTCTCTGACTTTGCTCTGATGAAGGCGAATTAGCCGAAAACGCGTTAAGCATTTTCTATTTTTCATATGTTCATATGTGGTTATTCTGCATACTTGGATCAGTGTTTTTGGGATCATTGTTGCATATATATATATATATATATATATATATATATATATATATATATATATATATATATATATATATATATATATATATATATATATATATATATATACATATATATATATATATATGTATATATATATATATATATATATATATATATATATATGTATATATATATATATATTTATATATATATATATATTAGTATATTTTGGTAGCAGTCTTTCCTGTAGACATATATTATTAAATATGACCGAAAAAGTAAGATTAATAATTCTAACACGAATTTTCTCAATCTTTCGCACATTACGCTTCACTGTTGGAGGTAAATCAAAAATCAATTCTCCAAAATTCATTTTTATTTCTAGTCTGACGCGACACGGGCGCGTTTCGTAAAACTTATTACATTTTCAAAGACTTCACAAATACACAACTGATTAGAACTTACGTATCTCTGATTTTATATCTACATTTGAGTGAGGTGGGAGGGGTGATGTGGCATTAACACAAGACAGAACAAGAGGGGATATTAATAGGGTATTAAAAGTATCAACACAAGACAGAACAGAAACAATGGGTATTGAATAGAAGTGTTTGTAGAAAGCCTATTGGTCCATATTTCTTGATGCTTCTATATTGGAGCGGAGTCTTGAGGTGGGTAGAATATAGTTGTGCAATAATTGGCTGTTGATTGCTGGTGTTGACTTCTTGATGTGTAGTGCCTCGCAAACGTCAAGCCGCCTGCTATCGCTGTATCTATCGATGATTTCTGTGTTGTTTACTAGGATTTCTCTGGCGATGGTTTGGTTATGGGAAGAGATTATATGTTCCTTAATGGAGCCCTATTGCTTATGCATCGTTAAACGCCTAGAAAGAGATGTTGTTGTCTTGCCTATATACTGGGTTTTTTGGAGCTTACAGTCCCCAAGTGGGCATTTGAAGGCATAGACGACGTTAGTCTCTTTTAAAGCGTTCTGTTTTGTGTCTGGAGAGTTTCTCATGAGTAGGCTGGCCGTTTTTCTGGTTTTATAGTAAATCGTCAGTTGTATCCTCTGATTTTTGTCTGTAGGGATAACGTTTCTATTAACAATATCTTTCAGGACCCTTTCCTCCGTTTTATGAGCTGTGGAAAAGAAGTTCCTGTAAAATAGTCTAATAGGGGGTATAGGTGTTGTGTTAGTTGTCTCTTCAGAGGTTGCATGGCTTTTCACTTTCCTTCTTATGATGTCTTCGATGAAACCATTGGAGAAGCCGTTATTGACTAGGACCTGCCTTACCCTACAGAGTTCTTCGTCGACTTGCTTCCATTCTGAGCTGTGGCTGAGAGCACGGTCGACGTATGCGTTAACAACACTCCTCTTGTACCTGTCAGGGCAGGTACAAGAGGTACTTCTTTTCCACAGCTCATAAAACGGAGGAAAGGGTCCTGAAAGATATTGTTAATAGAAACGTTATCCCTACAGACAAAAATCAGAGGATACAACTGACGATTTACTATAAAACCAGAAAAACGGCCAGCCTACTCATGAGAAACTCTCCAGACACAAAACAGAACGCTTTAAAAGAGACTAACGTCGTCTATGCCTTCAAATGCCCACTTGGGGACTGTAAGCTCCAAAAAACCCAGTATATAGGCAAGACAACAACATCTCTTTCTAGGCGTTTAACGATGCATAAGCAACAGGGCTCCATTAAGGAACATATAATCTCTTCCCATAACCAAACCATCGCCAGAGAAATCCTAGTAAACAACACAGAAATCATCGATAGATACAGCGATAGCAGGCGGCTTGACGTTTGCGAGGCACTACACATCAAGAAGTCAACACCAGCAATCAACAGCCAATTATTGCACAACTATATTCTACCCACCTCAAGACTCCGCTCCAATATAGAAGCATCAAGAAATATGGACCAATAGGCTTTCTACAAACACTTCTATTCAATACCCATTGTTTCTGTTCTGTCTTGTGTTGATACTTTTAATACCCTATTAATATCCCCTCTTGTTCTGTCTTGTGTTAATGCCACATCACCCCTCCCACCTCACTCAAATGTAGATATAAAATCAGAGATACGTAAGTTCTAATCAGTTGTGTATTTGTGAAGTCTTTGAAAATGTAGTAAGTTTAACGAAACGCGCCCGTGTCGCGTCAGACTAGAAATAAAAATGAATTTTGGAGAAGTGATTTTTGATTTACCTCCAACAGTGAAGCGTAATGTACGAAAGATTGAGAAAATTTGTGTTAGAATTATTAATCTTACTTTTTCGGTCATATTTAATAATATATATATATATATATATATATATATATATATATATATATATATATATATATATATATATATATATATTTTTATATATATATATATATATATATATATATATATATATATTTATATATATATATATATATATATATATATGTATATATATATATATATATATATATATAAATATATATATATATATATATGTATATATATATATATTTATATATATATATATATTAGTATATTTTGGTAGCAGTCTTTCCTGTAGACATATATTATTAAATATGACCGAAAAAGTAAGATTAATAATTCTAACACGAATTTTCTCAATGTTTCGTACATTACGCTTCACTGTTGGAGGTAAATCAAAAATCAATTCTCCAAAATTCATTTTTATTTCTAGTCTGACGCGACACGGGCGCGTTTCGTAAAACTTATTACATTTTCAAAGACTTCACAAATACACAACTGATTAGAACTTACGTATCTCTGATTTTATATCTACATTTGAGTGAGGTGGGAGGGGTGATGTGGCATTAACACAAGACAGAACAAGAGGGGATATTAATAGGGTATTAAAAGTATCAACACAAGACAGAACAGAAACAATGGATATTGAATAGAAGTGTTTGTAGAAAGCCTATTGGTCCATATTTCTTGATGCTTCTATATTGGAGCGGAGTCTTGAGGTGGGTAGAATATAGTTGTGCAATAATTGGCTGTTGATTGCTGGTGTTGACTTCTTGATGTGTAGTGCCTCGCAAACGTCAAGCCGCCTGCTATCGCTGTATCTATCGATGATTTCTGTGTTGTTTACTAGGATTTCTCTGGCGATGGTTTGGTTATGGGAAGAGATTATATGTTCCTTAATGGAGCCCTATTGCTTATGCATCGTTAAACGCCTAGAAAGAGATGTTGTTGTCTTGCCTATATACTGGGTTTTTTGGAGCTTACAGTCCCCAAGTGGGCATTTGAAGGCATAGACGACGTTAGTCTCTTTTAAAGCGTTCTGTTTTGTGTCTGGAGAGTTTCTCATGAGTAGGCTGGCCGTTTTTCTGGTTTTATAGTAAATCGTCAGTTGTATCCTCTGATTTTTGTCTGTAGGGATAACGTTTCTATTAACAATATCTTTCAGGACCCTTTCCTCCGTTTTATGAGCTGTGGAAAAGAAGTTCCTGTAAAATAGTCTAATAGGGGGTATAGGTGTTGTGTTAGTTGTCTCTTCAGAGGTTGCATGGCTTTTCACTTTCCTTCTTATGATGTCTTCGATGAAACCATTGGAGAAGCCGTTATTGACTAGGACCTGCCTTACCCTACAGAGTTCTTCGTCGACTTGCTTCCATTCTGAGCTGTGGCTGAGAGCACGGTCGACGTATGCGTTAACAACACTCCTCTTGTACCTGTCAGGGCAGGTACAAGAGGTACTTCTTTTCCACAGCTCATAAAACGGAGGAAAGGGTCCTGAAAGATATTGTTAATAGAAACGTTATCCCTACAGACAAAAATCAGAGGATACAACTGACGATTTACTATAAAACCAGAAAAACGGCCAGCCTACTCATGAGAAACTCTCCAGACACAAAACAGAACGCTTTAAAAGAGACTAACGTCGTCTATGCCTTCAAATGCCCACTTGGGGACTGTAAGCTCCAAAAAACCCAGTATATAGGCAAGACAACAACATCTCTTTCTAGGCGTTTAACGATGCATAAGCAACAGGGCTCCATTAAGGAACATATAATCTCTTCCCATAACCAAACCATCGCCAGAGAAATCCTAGTAAACAACACAGAAATCATCGATAGATACAGCGATAGCAGGCGGCTTGACGTTTGCGAGGCACTACACATCAAGAAGTCAACACCAGCAATCAACAGCCAATTATTGCACAACTATATTCTACCCACCTCAAGACTCCGCTCCAATATAGAAGCATCAAGAAATATGGACCAATAGGCTTTCTACAAACACTTCTATTCAATACCCATTGTTTCTGTTCTGTCTTGTGTTGATACTTTTAATACCCTATTAATATCCCCTCTTGTTCTGTCTTGTGTTAATGCCACATCACCCCTCCCACCTCACTCAAATGTAGATATAAAATCAGAGATACGTAAGTTCTAATCAGTTGTGTATTTGTGAAGTCTTTGAAAATGTAATAAGTTTTACGAAACGCGCCCGTGTCGCGTCAGACTAGAAATAAAAATGAATTTTGGAGAAGTGATTTTTTATTTACCTCCAACAGTGAAGCGTAATGTACGAAAGATTGAGAAAATTTGTGTTAGAATTATTAATCTTACTTTTTCGGTCATATTTAATAATATATATATATATATATATATATATATATATATATATATATATATATATATATATATATATATATATATATATATATATATATATATATATATATATATATATATATATATATATATTTATATATATATATATATATATATATATATATATATTTATATATATATATATATATATATATATTTATATATATATATTTATATATATATATTTATATATATATATATATATATATATTTATATATATATATATATATATATATATATATATATATATATATATATATTTATTTATTTATTTATATATATATATTATTAAATATGGCCGAAAAAGTAAGATTAATAATTCTAACACGAATTTTCTCAATGTTTCTTATATTTTTTTCACTGTTGATGGTAACTGAAAAATCAATTCTCCAAAATTCATTTTTTTTCTAGTCTGATGCGACACTTGAGCGCGTTTCGTAAAACTTATTACATTTTCAAAGACTTTAGTTTACACACACAACTATAACTGAACAGAGTTTGTTGTTGTTGTTGTTGTTAAAGATTTAGCTACTCAGGACGAAGTGTCCATGTAGCATGGGCTATGGTGAGCCCGTAATTGAGTTTGGTTTTACATAATAACCTTTTTCCTGTGATATTTGGGTCTAAGTTTAAAATGGAGGAGTGGACTTCTCCTTTTTCCCCTGCTTAATTATCGCTTCTGTTTTAGTGCACTGGTTTTAATCTTTTTTTGTTAACATTATCTTGGTGGCGGATGTAGATGCAGAATGCTCACTAATGAGTCCCATTCCTCAACAGCTTTTCTAATCATTGTAGTCGCGGTGGAATGTGCATCTAATGCAGCTGCTGTCGTTGGATTAATGTTGAGTTTGATGCGCAGGGGTTCAGTAGCTTCACATTCCAGTAAGTAGTGCAATAGTGGCGCCTCTGCTTCAGTTTCACAGATGTGACACTCTTTAACTATTGGGTTCATTACCTCCCGCAGCATTTGTAACCAAGTCTGAGTCTGTGTATGGCTACTGCAATGTCTCTGGATATTTTTTTGCCAGGCTTGAAAGAGGAGTAACCAGTGGCTTGTTCGTACCATATCGCAGTGGATCTTCCTTCCGCTACTTTGGCTCTGTGGCAACTTTTGATAGTTGAGAATATTTTCTTCTTGATTTGCTCCTTTATCTGTGAGAAACTTGGAGGTACTTGAACCTGTACAACAGGTAGAGCAGTGGCAGTTTTTGCTAGTGAGTCTGCCTTTTCATTACCATCTATGCCAATGTGACTTGGTATCCAATTTAGGGTGATTGACAGCCCTCGATTATGGGCATCTTTTCCTATATGTTGAATTTCTGTGAGGAGTTGTATATTATCTCTGTGCTGACTGGATAACAATGCCTGGAGCGAAGATTTAGAGTCTGTATGAATGATGACATCATGTAAATTATTCTCAATTGTATAGTTTATTGCCTCCTTCAGGGCATATAATTCTGTTTGTAATGTTGAGCACCCACTATTCATGCTCCAGTAAGCTTCATGGTTGGTAGTGTAAACTGCTGCCCCAGCAGAACCTTTTTCTTGATGAACTGATCTGTCTGTGAAGATGTGAGTCGTTGTGGGTCTAGAGATAGTTTCCATTTGTTGCTCTATTACTTCCTTGAGCCTCTGCAGGTCACATGCTGATTTTTTAACTAGTAATCTTTCAATGATTATCTTTAGATTCGATTCTTCCCATGGAGGAGGCTGTCGAAAGTGTTGATATGGTCTGTCTTCCCTTTTGTTTTTAATGTTCCATTTCATGTCCATTTTCTCTAAAATCTTGACCACATTATCCATCCGTGAGCTTGTTCTATACTGTAGGTTTTTCTGAAAGGATCTCTGTATGCTGTCTTTGATTGACAGTCTGGCGGTTGTTCCAGTAAGTTTTCCTATTATGGTGGCTATCCTTTGTTTCATCCTGTTTTCTAATGCTGGTAAATTTGTTTCCATTCTAAGGTTCTCTCTACGCGTCCATATAGGTGCTCCCAGCATTGTTCTCAGAGCATCATTTTGAGACACTTCCAGTTTCTCCCATTGGTTATCACTGAGGGATGTAAGAGCAAGAGCAGCATAGTCGATGAGTGACCTAACTGCTTGAACGTAGTACATTTTGAGTACTGGTAGAGATGCACCCTCTCTAAGACTGGTCAGAGAGCCCAAAGCTGAGTTTCAGGCTTTACAGCGTTGCCGTAGATATTCAATTTCTTGAGTGAATTTCAACTGGTTGTCTATTATGACTCCTAGGTATTGAAAAGAGGTAACCCACTCAATTTCCTGTCCTTGTATTGCCAGTCTGATGTCTTGAGTTCTCATTTTAACGGCAATTGCTTTTGTTTTATTGCTGTTTATTTTCATTGCTATGCGTTCCGCTTCCCTGCTGATAATATCTAGGCATTTTTGTGCATAGTTCCTTGCACCTTTGCCATTGATGATGACCACAAAGTCGTCTGCATAGTTAAGAAGTTTGGCTTTTGGTAGCTTGAGCTTCATAATTGTTCCATGAGACAGTTGAAGAGGAAGGGGCTTAGTATTCCTCCCTGCGGAGTTCCATTTTCCAGCCTCTTTGAGGTCGATGTTTTTCCTTGGAATTTGACTTTAGCTTCTCGGTTAAGCAGGCTTCCTTGGGCAAAAGAAAGAGCGTGTCCTTTGATTTCCTTATCCACAAGGCAGCACAGTGTAGCTGGAGCACTAGCTAACTCGAAGGCTTTTTTAAGGTCTAGAAAAATAAGGATGCCAGGTTTGTCATTGATTTTATCCAGGAGGGAGGTAAGGCATTCTGTGGTTCCAACACCTTTTCTGTAAGCAAATATATTTTGGTGTAATTGATTGGCTTTCCATTCAATTCGATTAAGGGCCATTCTTTCTACAGTTTTGGCCAGACAGCTTGTTAATGAGATGGGTCTTGGATTTCCTGGGTCTTTAGGTTTTGGAATGGGAACTATAATTGCACTATTCCAAGAAAGTGGTCGGGTTCTTGTCACCCATACTCTGTTGATGAGATTTAAACAGAGTTTAAACATCTTCGATTTTATACCTGCATTTGGGTGAGGTGATATGTTACAACAGTTTTGGATGAGGTGAAAACAAACTTTCAACACAAGACAGAACACGAAACAATGGGTATAATATTTTGTAAGTTAAAGGGAAGAATGGAAGTAACTGCAAAGGGCCTATTGGCCCATATTTCTTGATGCTTCTACATTGGTCCGGAGTCTTGAAATGGGTAGAATATAGATGTGCATTAATTGGCTGTTGATTGCTGGTGTCGACTTCTTAATGTGCAGTGCCTCGCAGATATCTAGCAACCTGCTATCGCTGTATCTATCGATGATTTCTGTGTTTTTTGTTAAGACTTCTCTGGTGATGGTCTGGTTGTGGGAAGAGATTATATGTTCCTTAATGGAGCCCTGTTGCTTATGCATCGTTAATCGCCTGGAAAGAGATGTTGTTGTCTTGCCTATATACTGAATTCTTTGAGGCTTACAGTCCCCAAGTGGGCATTTGAAGGCATAGACGACATTGGTCTCTTTTAAAGCGTTCTGCTTTGTGTCTGGAGAGTTTCTCATGAGTAGGTTGGCCGTTTTCTTGGTTTTATAGTAGATCGTCAATTATATCTTCTGATTTTTGTCTGTAGGGATAACGTTTCTATTAACAATATCTTTCAGGACCCTTTCCTCCGTTTTATGAGCTGTTGAAAAGAAGTTCCTGTAAAATAGTCTAATAGGGGGTACAGGTGTTGTGTTAGTTGTCTCTTCAGAGGTTGCATGGCATTTTACCTTCCTTCTTATGATGTCTTCAACGAAACCATTGGAGAAGCCGTTGTTGACTAGGACCTACCTTACCCTAGAGAGTTCTTCATCGACTTGCTTCCATCCTGAGCTGTGGCTGAGAGCACGGTCGACATAAGCGTTAACGACACTCCTCTTGTACCTGTCTGGGTAGTCACTGTTGGCATTGAGGCACATTCCTATGTTTGTTTCCTTAGTGTAGACTTCAGTGTGGAAACCTCCGCTCCTTTCCAAGACTGTTACATTTAGAAAGGGCAGCTTCCCATCCTTCTCCATCTCGTAAGTGAAACGCAACACAGAATTCCGCTCAAAGGCCTCCTTCAGCTCCTGCAGATATCTGACATCAGGTACCTGCGTAAAAATGTCATCAACGTCCCTGCAGTATATGACCAGTTTCAAGTTCATGTCGACTAAGACCTTTTGTTCGATGGTACCCATGTAGAAGTTCGCAAATAAGACACCTAGGGGAGAACCCATGGCGACCCCATCTACTTGCTTATACATGTGCCCATCCGGGCTCAAGAAGGGTGCCTCTTTAGTACAAGCTTGGAGTAGTTTCCTTAGAATATTTTCTGGTATGTCAAGAGGAGTACAGGCCGGATCACGATACACTCTGTCCTTAGTATGCGGCTCCATGCTGGGGCCGCATACTCCAGCATTGGTCTTCCATATGTGGTGCACAAGATTCTGAATGATTCCTTACACAGGTTCCTGAATGCTGTTCTGATGTTAAGCCAGCCTCGCATATGCCGCAGACGTTTTTCTTTTTATGTGGGATTCAAGTGACAAGTTTGGTGTGATATCAACTCCTAGATCTTTCTCTCTGTCCGTTTCATTAAGTACTTAATCTCCTATTCTGTATCCTGTATCTGGCCTCCTGTTTCCACTGCCTAGTTTCATTACTTTGCATTTACTCGGGTTGAACTTCAACAGCCATTTGTTGGACCATTCTCTCAGTCTGTCTCGGTCATCTTGTAGCCTCCTCCTCATAATTTTTGCATCATCGGCAAACATTGAGAGAAACGATTCTATACCCTCTGGGAGATCATTTACATACATCAGAAACAGTATAGGTCCAAGGACTGACCCCTGCGGGAGTCCACTCGTAACGTCTCGCCAATCTGAGATCTCACCCCTCACACTGACTCATTGGTTTCCTGTTGCTTAGGTACTCCTTTATCCAATGGAGTACCTTCCCTTTCACTCCAGCCTGCATCTCCAGCTTTTTCACAAGCCTCTTGTGTGGCACTGTATCAAAGGCTTTCTGACAATCCAAAAATATGCAGTCTGCCCACCCTTCTCTTTCTTGCCTTATTTTTGTTGCCTGGTCGTAGAATTCAAGTAACCGCGTGAGGCAGGACCTGCCATCCCTGAACACATGTTGATGCTGTGTTACAAAGTTCTTTCGCTCCAGATGCTCCACTAGCTTTATTCGCACAATCTTCTCCATCAGCTTGCATGGTATGCAGGTTAGGGACACCGGCCTGTAATGCCTCATGTCTATCCCCTTTCTTGTATATCGGGACTATGTTACCTGCTTTCCAAATTTCTGGCAGTTCCCCTGTTGCCAGTGATTTGTTATACACTATGGAGAGTGGTAGGCACAGTTCTTCTGCTCCTTCGTTTAGTATCCAAGGGGAGATTCCTTCTGGGCCTATAGTCTTTGTCACATCCAACTCTATTAAACACTTCCTTACTTCCCCGCTGGTAATCTCAAACTCTTCCAGTGGTTCCTGGTTAGCTATTCCCTCTCTTATCTCTGGAATTTCTCCTTGCTCTAAGGGGAAGACCTCCTGGAATTTCTTATTCAGTTCCTGACACACTTCCTTGTCGTTTGTAGTGAATCCTTCTGCCCCTATCCTTAATTTCATAACCTGTTCCTTTATTGCTGTTTTTCTCCTGATGTGGCTATGCAACCATTTAGGCTGAGTCTTTGCCTTGCTTGCGATGTCATATTCGTATTGTCTTTCTGCCTCTCTTCTCATCCTGACATATTCATTCCTGGCATTCTGGGCATTCTGGTATCTTTCTCTGCTCTCCAGTGTCCTGTTATTCCTATAGTTTCTCCACGCCCTTTTACTTTGCTGCTTAGCTAGCCTACATCTCTGATTAAACCATGGGTTTCTAATCTCCATTTCACTGTTTTCCTTTTGAACTGGGACAAACTTGTTTGCTGCGTCCTTGCACTTCTGCGTGATGTAGTCCATCATATCTTGAACCGTCTTTCCCCTGAGCTCTGTTTCCCATACCAGGTTGATACCTGGTTGATGGGGTTCTAGAGTTCTTCTACTCCCCAAGCCCGGCCCGGGGCCAGACTTGACTTTGTGAGAGTTTGGTCCACCAGGCTGTTGCTCGGAGTGGCCCGCAGGCCTACATACCCACCACAGCCCGGTTGATCCGGAACTCCTTGAAGGAAACAATCTAGTTTCCTCTTGAAGATGTTCACGGTTGTTCCTGTAATATTTCTGATGCTCGCTGGTAGGACGTTGAACAACCGTGGAAATCTGATGTTCATACGGTGTTCTCTGATTGTGCCCATGGCACCTCTGTTCTTCACTGGTTCTATTCTGCATTTTCTTCCATGTCCCATGCTATTTCTGTTAGAAATTTTCTTACCTCCTCATAGTTTCCCTTTCGGTATGCTAACCTTTTGGTTTCGGTATCCCTCCTTGAGTTCAATAACCCTTCTTCAATCAGGTACTCAAACACCAATACACTGTGGTCGCTCATTCCTACTGGAGCCTCAAAACCGATTTCTTTTATGTCGGAGTCGTTCAGGGTGAAGACCAGGTCGAGTCTCGCGGGTTCATCATTTCCTCTCATCCTTGTGGGTTCTCTGACATGCTGGGTTAAGAAGTTGCTAGTCACCACCTCCAGTAGTTTGGCTCTCTATGTATCCTCGCCTCCATGCGGTTCCTTGTTCTCCCTGTGTGTGTACTCACCCAGTTGTACTCACCTAGTTGTGTTTGCGGGGGTTGAGCTCTGGCTCTATGGTCCCGCCTCTTAACCGTCAATCAACAGGTGTACAGATTCCTGAGCCTATTGGGCTCTATCATATCTACACTTGAAACTGTGTATGGAGTCAGCCTCCACCACATCACTTCCTAATGCATTCCATTTGTCAACCACTCTGATATTAAAAAAGTTCTTTCTAATATCTCTGTGGCTCATTTGGGCACTCAGTTTCCACCTCTGACCCCTTGTGCGTGTGCCCCTTGTGTTAAATAGCCTGTCTTTATCTACCCTATCAATTCCCTTCAGGATCTTGAATGTGGTGATCATGTCCCCCCTAACACTTCTGTCTTCCAGCGAAGTGAGGTTTAATTCCCGTAGTCTCTCCTCGTAGCTCATACCTCTCAGCTCGGGTACTAGTCTGGTGGCAAACCTTTGAATCTTTTCCAGTTTAGTCTTATCCTTGACTAGATATGGACTCCATGCTGGAGCCGCATACTCCAGAATTGGCCTGACATATGTGGTATACAAAGTTCTGAATGATTTTTTACACAAGTTTCTGAATGCCGTTCGTATGTTGGCCACCCTGGCATATGCCGCTGATGTTATACTCTTGATATGGGCTGCAGGAGACAGGTCTGGCATGATATCAACCCCAAGTCTTTTTCTTTCTCTTACTCCTGAAGAATTTCCTCTCACAGATGATACCTTGTATCTGGCCTCCTGGTACCTACACTTATCTTCATTACATTACATTTGGTTAGGTTAAACTCTAACAACCATTTATTCGACCATTCCTTCAGCTTGTCTAGGTCTTCTTGAAGCCTCAAACAGTAATCTTCTGTCTTAATCCTTCTCATAATTTTGGCATCGTCCGCAAAAATTGAGAGAAATGAATCTATACCCTCCGGGAGATCATTTACATACATCAGAAACAAGATAGGACAGAGTACAGAGCCCTGTGGGACTCCACTGGTGACTTCACGCTAATCGGAGGTCTCACCCCTCACCGTAACTCTCTGCTTCCAATTGCTTAGGTATTCCCTTATCCACTGGAGCACCTTACCAGCTACACCTGCCTGTCCCTCCAGCTTATGTACCAGCCTCTTATGCGGTACTGTGTCAAAGGCTTTCCGACAACCCGACAAAATGCAGTACTCCCAGCCCTCTCTTTTTGCTTAATCTTTGTCACCTTGTCATAGAATTCTATTAAGCCAGTCAGGCAAGATTTACCCTCCCTTCTTGAGATTATCTTGAGATGATTTCGGGGCTTTAGTGTCCCCGCGGCCCGGTCCTCGACCAGGCCTCCACCCCCAGGAAGCAGCCCGTGACAGCTGACTAACTCCCAGGTACCTATTTGCTGCTAGGTAACAGGGGCATTCAGGGTGAAAGAAACTTTGCACATTTGTTTCTGCCTCGTGCAGGAATCGAACCCGCGCCGCAGAATTACGAGTCCTGCGTGCTATCCACCAGGCTACGAGGCCCCCCCTAAACTCCCTGAACCCATGTTGGCAATTTGTCACGCAGTCCCTTCTCTCGAGATGTGACACAGGGTTTTTTCTCACGATCTTCTCCATCACCATGCATGGTATACAAGTCAAGGACACTGGCCTGTAGTTCAGTGCCTCTTGCCTGTCGCCCTTTTTGAATATTGGAACCACATTCGCCATCTTCCGTATTTCTGGTAGATCTCCCATCTCCAGTGACGTACTATACACTATGAAGAGTGGCAAGCAAAGTGCCTCTGCACACTCTTTCAGTACCCATGGCGAGATCCCGTCTGGACCAACAGCCTTTCTAACATCCAGATCCAGCAGGTGTCTCAGATCCAGCAGGTGTCTCTTGATCTCCTCTCTCATAATTTTGAACCCTTCCAAGGCCGTGTGGGAACCGACCTGTGATATTTATATTTCTTTAATTTATATGAATTTATATAGAATTTATATTTACGTTAATTTATATACTTCGATAGCAATTTGTATAATGATAAGTGGACTGTATTTCTGCAATAATCTCATAATCTCACAAATCGATCCTCTACACATTAGGGGGGGTTTATTAAATTTATATATATGCAGCCAATCAAACTACAGTATTAGACTACATACATTGAAGAGGTTCCTTATCTTATTTGTACAGCAGGCCTTAGTCCACCAGGTATAACCAGGATGTAGACACCACATTTTCCCTCTTTGAGGTAGCTTCCATCACCCTGGTAACTGATGCACAAAGCATGCTTCCTCGTCTTGACCTGTCAAAAGGGCGCTAGCTATAAAGCCAGAATCCTAATATATGACAAGCTATATCAGAGAAAACACTGTACATGGAACAATGAAGACCTGGCTTAATTACCTTTAGTATGAGGCGATCTTATGCTCTAACCGGATCACCCTATCCAATGACATTAATGGCCACTAATGATAGATAAATGGGTTTCGGTAGAACACTTAACTTGAATTTGTTGACAGCGTGTTGATGATGGTACACCTTTGGTTTCCATAACACTTCGTCCAAGTAAAATTAACAGGAGCCGTATTTGCTCCCGTGAGCCTCTGGTCTTAGTATAAACAATGGCTGTCCCTCCCTCACCCTGACGCTACTGGCCAACATTGTCCAGATGACAGAAAGTGATAGAAGGGTCACATTTACTCTATTTTAATATTGATAATTAAGTTAATTTATATGAGATGTTTTTATGATGGTAAAGTCCAAAGACTAATGTATTTAAGAATAATTCCCACCATAATAGGTGGTGAATATATAATAGTGTGTGGTAATGATATCCCGTTTTCTATAGACGAAAATTCCACTACAGTTACATTTTCTATGGGTAACTTGTTTATACAATACAGCAACTATTATCTGTCTGTATGATATTAAATGGTGTCGGATTTTCCGACAGGCCGCCTGGTTTACTTCCCTTTCTCCTAGCGCAGTGACCTCACCTTGTTCTGTTGTGAAGACCTCCTGGAATCTCTTGTTGAGTTCTTCACACACCTCTTTGTGTGTGTGTGTGTGTGTGTGTACTCACCTAGTTGTACTCACCTAGTTGTGCTTGCGGAGGTTGAGCTCTAGCTCTTTGGTCTCGCCTCTCAACCGTCAATCATCAGGTGTACAGGTTCCTGAGACTATTGGGCTCTATCATATCTACACTTGAAACTGTGTATGGAGTCAGCCTCCACCACATTACTTCCTAATGCATTCCATTTGTCAACCACTCTGACACTAAAAAAGTTCTTTCTAATATCTCTGTGGCTCATTTGGGCAATCAGTTTCCACTTGTGTCCCCTAGTGCTTGTGCCCCTAGTGTTAAATAACCGGTCTTTATCAACCCTATCGATTCCCTTGAGAATCTTGAATGTGGTGATCATGTCCTCCCTAACTCTTCTGTCTTCCAACGAAGTGAGGTTTAATTCTCGTAGTCTCTCCTCGTAGCTCATACCACTCCGCTCGGGTACTAGTCTGGTGGCAAACCTTTGAACCTTTTCCAGTTTAGTCTTATGCTTGACTAGATATGGACGCCATGCTGGAGCCGCATACTCCAGGATTGGTCTGACATATGTGGTATATAATGTTCTTAAAGATTCCTTACACAAGTTTCTAAAGGCCGTTCTTATGTTAACAAACCTGGCATATGCTGCTGATGTTATCCTCTTGACATGAGCTTCAGGGGACAGGTCTGGCGTGATATCAACCCCCCAGGTCTTTCTCTCTCTCTGACTCTTCAAATATATCATCTCTCAAATGATACCTTGTATCTGGTCTCCTGCTTCCTACCCCTATCTTCATTACATTACATTTGCTTGGGTTAAACTCTAACAGACATTTGTTCGACCATTCCTGCAGCTTGCCCAGGTCTTCTTGAAGCCTCCAGCTGTCCTCCTCTGTCTTAATCCTTCTCATAATTTTGGCGTCGTCAGCAAACATTGAGAGGAATGAGTCTATACCCTCTGGGAGATCATTTACGTATATCAGAAACAGGATAGGGCCAAGCACAGAGCCCTGTGGGACTCCACTGGTGACTTCACGCCAATCTGAGGTCTCACCCCTCACTGTAACTCTCTGCTTCATATTGCTTAGGTACTCCCTGATCCACTGGAGCGCCCTACCAGTTACTCCTGCCTGTTTCTCCAGCTTATGCATGAACCTTTATGGGGTACTATGAATCTATGGGGTACTGTGTCAAAGGCTTTCCGAGAGTCCAAAAAAATGCAGTCCGCCAATCCTTCTCTTTCTTGCTTAACCTTTGTCCCCTGATCTTAGAATTCTATCAAGCCTGTAAGGCAAGATTTACCCTCCCTGAACCCATGTTGATGGCTTGTCACGAAGTCTCTTCTCTCCAGATGTGTTACTAGGTTTTTCTCACAATCTTCTCCATCACCTTGCATGGTATACAAGTTAAGGACACTGGCCTGTAGTTCAGTGCCTCTTGTCTGTCACCCTTTTTGTATATTGGTACTACATTAGCAGTCTTCCATATTTCTGGTAGGTCTCCCGTTTCCAGTGACCTACTATACACTATGGAGAGTTGCAAGCAAAGTGCTCCTGCACACACTATCAATACCCATGGTGAGATTCCGTCCGGCCCAACAGCTGTTCTCACATCCAGCTCCAATAGATGCAATAGTCTATAAGAACAAATAAAACTTCTACCATGGCCTCCAAGTGGTTGGGGGCTATGTCAGGAGCAGCAGAGACCAGTCGCGTGCCCACGAGGCCACACACACTAACAGTGTGTGGACAGTAACTGCAGACAAAGAAGTTTTGGGTGTTTATGTGACGGGAAAGCCATAGTATTTTCCAAGTAACATGCACTCTCCTGGTATTTACTCAGCCTAAACACAATATATAAATCAGGAATAAATGTCCCCGTCCATCCTTTTGTCAGGTTTACCCGAGGGAACTGTGTTTTTGTTTAGCCTCTCTCCCCGCTTGTTTTTTACTAGTGTATACACCCTTAATGTTTCAAATGGTCACAACATTAAACGCGCGCACTTACCTATTCCCAAAGTCACTCTGGAAAACTTAAAAGAAAGCAAACAGAGTTATCTATTATATTCCTTCTTTATCAACACTTAAATGTTACCCCCACACATGCATCTGGGATTGTCCCTTTTAAAACTTCACAATTTGGGATTAAACAAATAAAGGACATCTGGGGTTCCAATATTTAACCACTATTCTCATGTAGCATAAAACATTTATTCTTATTTTCTTCAAGCACGCTGTCAAACGGCAACACACCCAAGCTGTTCACAAGAACAGGAAGTTGAGAGTGACGGCGGGTGCCGGAGGTCGGTGCCCCCTAAGACACCGGTGAAGGAGATTCGCAGTACACCGTCACTGGAAACGAAAAAGTAATGTATAAGGCCAGTCACCACGACGACGACGACACAAACTGCAATCGCCCGCCATCATCGTTCATATGCTACTGACGCGAACCAATTAAAACGTTTTTTTTATAAAACAAATTCTGCAGAGCCCATGAAATCCTCATTTACAAAACAAAACTCAAAAGCGTCCTCAAGAACAAATAAAAGTAAATACTGTGTTGGTGCGAGTGTGTAATACAGATCAAAAGAAGAGTACACGCAACATACTACTGTGTCTGCATGAAAAATGCCACCCGACCCAAGGAGTGGTTTCACAGCACCGAGGCAGAATATGGAGGGAGTTGGAGAGGAATAAACTTCCGGTGTCAACGCTCTGTGAATAAAACAACAGTGTAGCCACAGTAAACGTCGGGAGGGACACGCCACCACAACTGAGTACTTCCCACCTACCCTTCTACACACACACACACAAACTCTATAGAGCCCAAAGAGACTATATAGAACTATATAGGCTCAGGAACTTGTACATTAGCTGATTTACCGTTGAAAGGCGGGACCAAAGAGCCAGAGCTCAATCCCCGCAAGCACAATTGAGTGTGTACACACACACACACACACACACACACACACACACACACATTGATATATGTAAATGATCTCACGGAGGGTATTGATTCATTTCTCTCAATGTTTGCAGACGATGCCAAAAGTATGAGAAGGATTAAGACAGAAGAGGACTGTTTGAGGCTTCAAGAAGACCTAGACAAACTGCAGGAATGGTCGAACAAGTGGTTGTTAGAGTTTAACCCAATCAAATGTAATATAATGAAGATAGGTGTAGGGAGCAGGAGGCCAAATACAAGGTATCATCTGGGAGAGGAAATTCTTCAGGAGTCAGAGAAAGAAAAAGACTTGGGAGTTGATATCACGCCAGACCTGTCTCCTGCAGCACATATCAAGAGGATAACATCAGCGGCATTTGCCAGGCTGGCCTACATACGAACGGCATTCAGAAATTTGTGTAAAGAATCATTCAGAACTCGCCTAGGGAATCGAAGGATTCATCGTGAGGCCACAAGGAGAGAACCAGGGCTACTTGTCTTGAGCACCGTGAAACATCCTGAGTCTTCGGAAGAAGAAGAAGTCATTGTACATAAGTGTAGTCATAGTAACCGTGTGTGACTGTTTATATATTTATTTATGGTGGTGTGTTACGAACCCGGATCCAGCGTCCGAGCCCGGAGCAGTGACAATCTGTGGGTCAGCTCCCGAAACCCCCACCAAATGGACGACGACACCTGGAGAGGGCGACGTGTACTGGCTACGAGGGCCAGTTTCTAGTCTGGTTCAGCGCTCAACACAGCCGCTGCTGACCTCTGGTGAGGTGGTGCTCAGACACCAGCGCCATCTATGGAGTGGATAGGTGGGCGTTTGTGTCTGAGCCTGTAAGTGAGGTGCCTTAGTGTGTCCCAGTTATTGATGACGTGTCTGCTTACAGAGTCGACCTGGGACTGCTGTGATGGGAGTCGAGTCAGTCTACCCGAGGCAGCCGTCTCCATACCTGGTACTTTGCTGCAGCAGTTGTGAAGTCGTCCCCCCGGAAGAACATTGTGGTGTGTTACCCTGCCAGTGGAGTGGCAGTAAAAGGATTACCCGGGACCGACTGTTGGAGACGATCATCCACTGGGGTATTGAGGACAGGAGAGTGATTTGTGGTGTCACACGAGGCTCCTGTCTAGGGCGTTCCCCTTATATCGTTCGTGGAGTGGCCTGACCAGCGTTGCGGGTCCGGAACCTGCCAGCAGAGCCCCTGCTGGATTTGTGGTTGACGGCCTCCACGGCGGTGCCCCCAGTGGACCTGTTTTGGCTGACCTGTGGCCAGGGTAGGCTCAACTTCGCAGAGAATTTGCCAAGGGACCACGAAAGCACCGAGGACTCAGCACCGAGAGCTTTGCACCAGAGTCTTCAGCAGAAGACAACGATTGTGAATAATCCCCCTGTATAGTGTTTATACCCCTCCCCCTGTGCACTCTTTTATATATTATTTATATGGTGATGGTAAATTATAATATTAAGTTCTTAACTTTCTTTCCCTTCCCCCTTTAAGTTACTTGCGTCACGGATCACATCCCTTGAAAGCCACTACTGGCTTGGGAACGGATATGTATCTTCCTCTAACAACATCAGAGTAAGAACCCCGTTGCGTCCCGAGAGGGCCGTAACATATTTGGCATCCCCAGCGGGATCCGTCCCCTTGTTAAGTATGTTTGACAGGGGTGGTGAAGTGGCGTAATCCCTGTATATAATTCCCCCTGTGTGACGATTGTGACGTTATACGTCCTGTGCGGTGCTCAGAGTGACTAAGTGCGATATTGTGCAGTGCGGTGCTCGCTGTGAGTATTTAAGTGCAATATTGAGTAGTGCGGTGCTTAGTGATACAGTGCAATATTGTAGAGCGAAGTGTTCGCTGTGACTCAGTGCAATATTGCGTAGTGTGGTGCCCGACGTAATTACGTGCAATATTGGCAAGTGCAGTGTTTAGTGCGATAAAGTGCAATATTGACGTAGAACAGTGCTCGGTGCGTTAAGTGCTAACGTGTAAGCGGTGTGTTAAGTGCTAGTTAAGTGTTCCATCTGTGACAATGGCAGAAAAAGCTACCATCGATGATCTGGACGATGTTCAGGCTTTTCTGAACAGAGAGGACTGTCTTGCCAGATAAAAGTATCTGAGCAAACCAGAACTTGTACTAGTGAGCGCCTACCTGGAGATCAAGATCCGTGCCAGTGATTCCCGTGTGGAGATCTTGTCCAGGGTTCACCGGCACCTGAAGGCAGAAGAGAAACAGGAAGGCGGGGCTCCTAGTACAAAGGAAGGTGAGGAAATAGCTTCCACGGAAAAGGAAGATAAGGGCAGCGACGTTGACAGTGATGCAGGTGAGCTTAATATCAGCTTCCTAACAGTCAAAATGCGTGCCCTAGAAATAAATCGTGAAATAGAATGGAAGAAATTAGAATTAGAACGAGAATTAAAAGATAAAGAATTGGCGATGAGGCGTTTAGAATTAGAAAGAGAAGAAAGAAGAGAAGAACGAGAAAGAGAAGAGAAACGAGAGAGAGAAGAACGAGAAAGAGAAAGAGAACAGCGAGAGAGAGAAGAAAACGAAAGACAGAGACAACATGAACTTGAAGTGTTACGATTAGGCGGTGGTTGGAGGCCAACAACGGGTACCAGCGGTTTCGATCCGGTAAGAAACATCAAAATGGTCCCCAAATTCAATGAGAGGGAAGTCTCGAAGTTCTTTGCAGCCTTCGAGAAAGTCGCTGCCTCTTTGGAGTGGCCAAGGGAGAATTGGGCCATCATGATACAGTCAGTCTTGACTGGGAAGGCCCAAATCGCCTACTCTACGTTATCCCTTGACGACTCCGGCGATTACGACAAGGTGAAGAAGGTTGTGCTCATGGCGTACCAATTGGTACCTGAGGCATATAGACAGAAGTTTAGAAACCTGAAGAAGACCTCAGAGCACACTTTCACCGAATTCGCCACCATCAAGGAGCGACTTTTTCAAGAATGGTGTGCCTCTCGGAAGGTGGAGACCAAGGAAGACCTCGAGCAGCTGATTCTGCTCGAGGACTTCAAGGATTGTTTGTCTGGAGACCTCAAGACATACTTAGAAGAGCAGCAGCCACCATGGCTGAAGAGTACATCCTGATTCATAGGCCGTCTGCTAAGTACGTCCCGAGGAATTACCAGCGCCGGTTTGACAGACCTCATGACGAAGAAGAAAGACCCGTCCCACAAAGTGCTAAGAAAACGCCCCCAAGTAGCCCTCGAAGAACAAGTCCTAGCAGTCCGAAACACCGGAGCCCGAGGAGGAATATGGTGTGCTGGACTTGTGGGCAGAAAGGGCATGTAGCTGCTAGGTGCCGAGGCAGAAGAGGTGGCAGCGCACGTAGGGAGGTGATGATGATGTGCTGTGTTACACCACCAGCAGGAAGCCAGTCGACGACTACGCAGGAAGAACCCAGGTTGTTTTCCCCTCACACTTCAGGCGGGTATGTATCGAGTGATCATACTGGTAGATCAGTTGTAGTGCTCAGAGATAGTGGAGCAGCCCAGTCCCTGATCATGAAGAGCTCGTTACCCGAGGGAGTAAGTGTGGATGGGAGACCAGAGGTGGTCCTGGTTGGGTTTCCTAGGACGCAGTACATCGCCCCCTTAGTGCCAGTACATCTCGACTCGCCTTATTTCAGCGGCACATGTGCGTTGGCTGTAGTCGATACCCTCCCTGTGGCTGGGATTGACGTGGTACTAGCCAACGACTTGGTGACCGATTGGAGCACCAATCATCCCAAGATAGCGGACGAGTCAGCCAGAACAGTACGGTCAGAGGTGTCTACAGGCAATGGTAATGTCCAGGTAAAGACAGACCCGGATGTAACTATGTTTAATTTGTCCTCTCGCCTACAGATTGAGAACGTTCTAGCAGTGTCTCCTGATTTTTCTCTCGCCAAGAAACATGAGGTTACGATGGCAGAAGTACCTGAGCTAGAAGAGAGGCCTTGTGTGCAGGCACCCACGGATACTAACGAGTCTGGAGCGAAGGCGGACGTGTACTTGCGGTATGGCAAGGTACAGCGTTCATTGAACCGACCAGAGATTCCCCAGACGTCAGAGGTATGTGAGGTATGTGCGAAGGTTCTAGAGCACTCTTCGATCCAAACCAGGCTAATGGATATAGTCGGCTATGGACATTACAGGCTCAGGAAGCTTATCCCTCAGGTAACCAAATGTTTCTTGGCGATATTTTGTTTGATTCTCATGTGTGTCCTCAGTAAGGATCAGTGGACGACCCGAAGGATAATGGCTCCCTTGAACATTGTGGAGAGATCCCAGGGATTAGAGACGTGCACTATGAGTGTTGCAGTCGAAGAAGGGACCTGGAAGGTGATGGTTGATACAGGAGGTACGACATATGATAATATGAGTGACTGTTTCCGACAGGTTGACACCCCCCGCGTGATAGCTGAGCCTCAATACAGCGTTATACGGAACGTTGGTCGACCTGACGGTGGCAGAGCGAATGCCATCTTCTGTGTGCAAGCAGCCCTGTGGAAACTAGGTGTAAGCCTAGTAGAGGCGTATGCAGTAAGTATTGACTTATCCACTGTCGCTATCACTCTGAATTATCAGACCCCTGTATTCCAGGTTCCTGTCTCCCTGAAGGACCGCCGGACCGGTACTAGAAATACCGTCTGGGACCAGCCATCATCGGTGCCACGACACAGGGAAGTGTCGAGTCGCCCCAGATCGTGTCTACACGGATCCTTACTCGAGAGGTGTGAGATTATGCTCCGGATTAACATCTCGGTGGAAATATGGACGATTACATCAGGCAGGTCATTGCCTTCTATCTTCAAGTTCCCGTTGTGCCGGAATTGTCCAGTAGGACAGTTCTGTGGACGAGACAGCCTCGCCGTTCCAGTTTATGAAGCATGTGTGTCCATTTGGAGTTGTGTCGCCGTACTAATTTGGTTTGTGTTTCTTTTTCTAGAACCCCAAACCAAATTCTTTTTGGTGGGGAGGTGTTACGAACCCGGATCCAGCGTCCGAGCCCGGAGCAGTGACAACCGCGCCATCTGTGGGTCAGCTCCCGAAACCCCCACCAAATGGACGACGACACCTGGAGAGGGCGACGTGTACTGGCTACGAGGGCTAGTTTCTAGTCTGGTTCAGCGCTCAACACAGCCGCTGCTGACCTCTGGTGAGGTGGTGCTCAGACACCAGCGCCATCTATGGAGTGGATAGGTGGGCGTTTGTGTCTGAGCCTGTAAGTGAGGTGCCTTAGTGTGTCCCAGTTATTGATGACGTGTCTGCTTACAGAGTCGACCTGGGACTGCTGTGATGGGAGTCGAGTCAGTCTACCCGAGGCAGCCGTCTCCATACCTGGTACTTTGCTGCAGCAGTTGTGAAGTCGTCCCCCCGGAAGAACATTGTGGTATGTTACCCTGCCAGTGGAGTGGCAGTAAAAGGATTACCCGGGACCGACTGTTGGAGACGATCATCCACTGGGGTATTGAGGACAGGAGAGTGATTTGTGGTGTCACACGAGGCTCCTGTCTAGGGTGTTCCCCTTATATCGTTCGTGGAGTGGCCTGACCAGCGTTGCGGGTCCGGAACCTGCCAGCAGAGCCCCTGCTGGATTTGTGGTTGACGGCCTCCATGGCGGTGCCCCCAGTGGACCTGTTTTGGCTGACCTGTGGCCAGGGTAGGCTCAACTTCGCAGAGAATTCGCCAAGGGACCACGAAAGCACCGAGGACTCAGCACCGAGAGCTTTGCACCAGAGTCTTCAGCAGAAGACAACGATTGTGAATAATCCCCCTGTATAGTGTTTATACCCCTCCCCCTGTGCACTCTTTTATATATTATTTATATGGTGATGGTAAATTATAATATTAAGTTCTTAACTTTCTTTCCCTTCCCCCTTTAAGTTACTTGCGTCACGGATCACATCCCTTGAAAGCCACTACTGGCTTGGGAACGGATATGTATCTTCCTCTAACAACATCAGAGTAAGAACCCCGTTGCGTCCCGAGAGGGCCGTAACATGGTGGAATAATTATATATTTAATTTAGTGCAGTTTTATCCCTTCCCCTTTAATTTACTTGCGTTACGGAACACACCCCTTGAAAGCCACTACTAACTTGGGGCCGGATACCCAAACTCTAATAACATCAGAGAAAGAACCCAGTTGCGACCCAATAGGGCTGTAACATAATTGGCATCCCCAGCGTGATCCGACCCTTTGTCAAGTATGTTTGACAGGGGTGGTGAAGTGGCCCAATCCCTGTAAATAATTCCCCCTGTTTGTGACTATTAGGACGTTATACGTCCTGTGCCGTGCTCAGAGTGATTCAGTGCAATATTGTAGAGTGCGGTGCTCGCTGTGATTAAGTACAATATTGTAGTGTGCGGTGCCCGGTGTAATTACGTGCAATATTGGCAAGTGCTGTGTTAGGTGCGATAAAGTGCAATATTGACGTAGAACAGTGCTTGGTGCGTTAAGTGCTATAGTGAAGCGGTGTGTTAAGTGCTAGTGTTCCATCTAAGTGACAATGGCAGAAAAAGCGACCATCGACGATCTGGACGATGTTCAGGCCTTTCTGAACAGGGAGGACTGTCTTGCCAGATTAAAATATCTGGGGAAACAGGAACTCGTACTGGTGAGTGCCTACCTGGAGATCAAGATACGTGCCAGTGATTCCCGTGTGGAGATCTTGTCCAAGGTTCACCGGCATTTGAAGGCCGAGGAGAAAGAGGAAAGTGAGACACAAGGTACAAAAGAAAGTGAAAAAGTAGCTTCCACTGAAAAGGAAGATAAAGGCAGTGACATTGACAGCGATGTAGGTGAGCTGAATATAAGCTTGCTAACTGTAAAAATGCGTGCCTTGGAAATAAATCGCGAGATAGAATGGAAGAAATTAGAAATGGAAAGAGAGAGACAAGAAAAAGAATTAGAGATGAGGCGTTTAGAATTAGAACGAGAAAGAGAAAGAGAAGAACGAGAAAGAAAAAGAGAAGAACGAGAAACAGAAAGAGAAGAGCGAGAAAAAGAACGAGAAAGAGAAGAGAAACGAGAGAGAGAAGAACGAGAGGCAAGAACGACGAGAAGAAAAAGAAAAAGAGAGACAACATGAGCTAGAAGTACTGCGATTAGGCGGTGGGAGGCAAACAATGGAAACAAGTAGTTTCGATCCGGTAAGGAACATCAAAATGGTCCCGAAGTTCAACGAGAAGGAAGTTTCGAAGTTCTTCGCGGCCTTCGAGAAAGTCGCAGCCTCTTTGGAGTGGCCAAAGGAGAATTGGGCCATCATGATACAGTCCGTCTTGACTGGGAAGGCCCAAATCGCTTACTCCACGTTGTCCCTTGATGACTCCGGCGATTACGACAAGGTGAAGAAGGTGGTGCTCATGGCGTACCAATTGGTACCTGAGGCTTACAGGCAGAAGTTTAGAAACCTGAAAAAGACCTCAGAACACACTTTCACCGAATTCACGACCATCAAGGAGCGGCTTTTCCAGGAATGGTGTGCCTTTCAAGAGGTGGAGACCAAAGAAGACCTCGAGCAGCTCATACTGTTAGAGGACTTCAAAGACTGTCTGTCTGGAGACCTGAAGACGTACTTAAAAGAGCAGCAGGTGGAGACCTTGAGTGCGGCAGCCAACATGGCTGAAGAGTACATCCTAACGCATAGGCCTTCTGCTAAGTATGTCCCGAGGAATTACCCACGCCGGTTTGACAAACCTCGTCATGACGAAGAGAGACCCGTCCCACAAAGCGCTGTGAAGACTCCCCTAAGTAGCCCTCGAAGGACCAGTCCTAATAGCCCGAAACACCGTAGTCCGAGGAGGAATATGGTGTGCTGGACTTGTGGGCAGAAAGGGCATGTAGCTGCTATGTGCCGAGGCAGAAGAGGTAGCGGCCCACGTAGGGAGGTGATGTTGATGAGCTGTGTGACACCACCAGAGGGAACCCCGTCCCTGATGACTAGTCAGGAAGAACCAAGATTGTTTTCCCCTCACACTTCAGGCGGGTATGTATCGGGTGATCATACTGGTAGATCAGTTGTAGTGCTCAGAGATAGTGGAGCAGCCCAGTCCCTGATCGTGAGAAACTCGTTACCCGAGGGAGTGAGTGTGGACGGGAGACAAAAGGTTGTCCTGGTTGGGTTTCCTAGGACGCAGTACGTCGCCCCCTTAGTGCCGGTACATCTAGACTCGCCTTACTTCAGCGGCACATGTGCGTTGGCAGTAGTCGATACCCTACCTATAGCTGGGATTGACGTGATACTAGCCATCGACTTGGTGACAGATTGGAACAACAATCATCCCAAGGTTGCAGACGAGTCAGCCGGAACAGCAAGGTCCGAGGTAACGGCAGGCATTGGTAATATCCAGGTACGGACAGACCCGGAATTAAATATGTTTAATCCTTCGTCTCACCCACAGATCGACAGCATTATAGCAGAGTCTCCTGATTCTTCTCCCGACGAGAAACATGAGGTTAAGGAGGCAGAAGCGACTGAGCGAGAAGAGAGGCCTCGGGTACAAACACCCACGGATATCCTAGAGTCTGGAGTGAAGGCATCTGAGTACTTGCGGTATGGCAAAGTACCACGTTCATTGAACCGGCCAGAAATTCCCCAGACGTCTGAGGTATGTGAGGTATGTACAAAAGTTCTAGTGCCCTCTTCGGTCCAAACCAGGCTAATGGATATAGCCGGTCATGGACATTACAGGCTCATGAAACTTGTCCCTAAGTTAACCAATTGTTTCCTAGCGGTATTTTTTGTTCTCGTGTGTGTTCTCAGTAAGGACCAGTGGACGACCCGACAGATGATGGCTCCCATGAACATCGCGAAGAGATCCCAGGGATTAGAGACGTGCACAGTGAGTGTTGTAGTCAAAGTAGGGACCTGGAAGGTGATGGTAGATGCAGGAGGTATGCTAAATGACATTATGAGTGACTGTTTCCGACAGGTTGACACCCCCTGCGTGATTGCTGAGCCTGGAGGTAGCGTTATACGGAACGTTGGTCGACCTGACGGTGACAGAGCAAACACCATCTTCGTTGTATAAGCAGCTCTGTTTGGACTAGGTGTGGGCCTAGTAGAGGTGTATGCTGTAAGTACTGACTTACCCACTGTCGCTGTCACTCTAAATTATCAGACCCCTGTATTCCAGGTTCCCGTCTCCCTGAAGGACTACCGGACCGGTACCATAAATGCCGTCTGTGATCAGCCATTAACGGTGCCACGACACAGGGAAGTGTCGAGTCGCCCCAGATCGAGTCTATACCAATCCTTACTCGAGACTCGTGAGATTATGTCCCTGCTTGACATCGCAGTGAAGGTGTGGGAAGTCACATCAGGCAGGGCATTGCCTTCCATCTGCAAGTTTCCTTCATGCCAGAGTTGCCCAGTGGGACAGTTCTGTGGACAAGACATCCTCGCCACTCCAGTTCATAGTTTATGTGAGTCCATTTGGAGTAGTATCAACGCACTAATTTGTTTTTTTTTTCTTTTATAGAAACCCAAACCAAGTTCTTTTTGGTGGGGAGGTGTTATGGACCAGAGTCCAGCGTCGTAGCACGGAGCAGTGACGACCGCACCATCTGTGGGTCAGCTCCCGAAACCCCCTCCAAATTTTATGACGCCATCTAGTGAGGACGAGATATACCGGCCACAGGGGCTGGTTTCCCGTCTTAATTAGCTCGTAACGTAGCAGCTGCTGACCTCTGGTGAGGTGGCGCTTAGACAGCAACGCCATCTATGGAGTGGATAGGTGGGCGTTTGTGTCTAAGCCTGTAAGTGAGGTGCCCTAGAGTGTAACTAGTACTGATGACGTGTCTGATTACAGAGTCGACCAGGGACTGCTGGATTGGACGATGGGGAGTCTACACTAGGCAGCCATAGTATCTTCACGTGTTTGCTGCAGAAGCTGTGAGTCACCCCCCGGATGAACACTGTTGTGTTAGCCTGCCTGTGACGTGGCAGAACCAGGAATTGTCATACCCGGGGCTGACTGGTGAAGAAGACTAGCCACTGGGGTGTTGAAAGAGGAGAGTGATCAGCAGCATCACATGAGGCTCCTGCCAAGGGCTCGCAACCCTAGTATCGGTCGTGGAGTGGCCTACGCAGAAGAGCTGATTGGAACCTGCCAGCTACAGGCTGGATTTGTGGTTGAAGGCCTCCACGACGGTGCACCCAGTGGGACTGTGATTTGGCTGGCCTGTGGCCAGGGTAGACTCGCCTAGGGAATCGAAGGATTCATCGTGAGGCCACAAGGAGAGAACCAGGGCTACTCGTCTTGAGCACTGTGAAACATCCTGAGTCTTCGGAAGAAGAAGAAGAAGTCATGGTACATAAGTGTAGTCATAGTAACCGTGTGTGACTGTTTATATATTTATTCATGGTGGTGGAATAATTATATATTTAATTTAGTGCAGTTTTATCCCTTCCCGTTTAATTTACTTGCGTTACGGAACACACCCCTTGAAAGCCACTACTAACTTGGGGCCGGATACCCAAACTCTAATAACATCAGAGAAAGAACCCAGTTGCGACCCAATAGGGCCGTAACAACACACTTATCACAACACACTGTTATCACTTCACACTGTTGTCACTACACACTGTTATCACTTCACACTGTTGTCCCTACACACTGTTATCACTTATCCCGGTTTTCACTACACACTTTTATCACTACACACTGTTTTCAATACACACTGTTATAACAAATCACTGTTATCACTTCACACTGTTATCACTACACACTGTTATCACTTATCACGGTTTTCACTGCACACTGTTATCAACACAAACTGTTTTATATACACACTATTTTCACTACACACTGTTATCACTTCACACGGCTATCACTACACACTGTTATCACTACTCGCTGTTATCACTACACACTGTTATCACTGCACACTGTTATCACTTCACACGTTTATCACTTCACACGGTTATCACTACACATGGTTATCACTACACACTAATATCACAACATATGGTCATCAATACACACGGTTATCACTACACACTATTATGACTTCACACTGTTATCACTTCACTCCGTTACCACTTCACATGGTTATTACTACACACGGCTATCACTACACACTGTTATCACTTCACACTGTTATCACTGGACACTGTTATCACTACACACGGTTATCACGGCACACTTTTATCAGTACTCACTGTTATCACTACACACGGTTATCACTGCACACCGCTATCACAACTCACAGTTATCACTACATACTGTTATCACTGCACACTGTTATCACTTCACATAGTCATCACTAGTCACTGTTATCACTTCACACGGTTATCACTACACACTGTTATCACCACACTGTTATCACTTCACACGGTTATCACTACGCACTGTTATCACTACATACTGTTATCACTACACACTGTTATCACTTCACGCAGTTATCGCTACACACTGCTATCACTACACACTGTTATCAATTCACATGATTATCACTACTCACTGTTTTCACTACACACTGTTATCACTTAACACTGTTATCACTTCACACCGTTATCACTACACAATGTTTCACTAAATACAGTTACCACTAGATACGGTTATCACTACACACTGTTATCACTACATACTGTTATCTCTAAACACATTTATCACCACACACTTTTATCATTTTACACGGTTATCACTACACACTGTTATCATTACACACTTATCACAACACACTGTTATCACTTCACACTGTTATCACTACACACTGTTATCACTTATCAAGGTTTTCACTACACACTGTTTTCAATACACACTGTTATCACAACTCACTGTTATCACTTCACACTGTTATCACTACACACTGTTATCACTTATCACGGTTTTCACTGCACACTGTTATCAACACAAACTGTTTTTAATGCACACTGTTTTCACTACACACTGTTATCATTTCACACGGCTATCACAACACAGTTATCACTACTCATTGTTATCACTACACACTGTTATCAATGCACACTGTTATCACTTCACACCGTTACAACTTCACATGGTTATCAGTACATACGGTTATCACTACAAACTGTTATCACAACATACGGTTATCACTACACACGGTTATACTACACACGGCTATCACTACACACTGTTATCACTTCACACTGTTATTACTACTGTTACGGCCCTCTCGGGTCGCAATCGGGTTCTTTCTCTGATGTTGTTAGAGGTAGGGTATCCGGCCCCAAGCTAGTAGTGGCTTTCAAGGGATGTGATCCGTAACGCAAGTAAAATAAAAGGGGAAGGGAAATAAAGGCAAAAACTTAATAATGTAATTATCACCATCACCATAAATACTATATAAAAGATTACACGGGGGGGGGGGGTATAAACACTAGAATGTACAACAATGTCTTCTTCTGAAGACTCTGGACGTTCACGGTGCCCACGATGCTAAGCTCTTGGTGCTCTTGTGGCCTCACTATGAATACTTCGATCCTCTTGAGTCTACCCTGGCCACAGACCAGCCAAATCTCAGTTCCACTGGGGGCACCGTCGTGGAGGCCATCAACCACAAGTCCAGCCGGTAGCTGGCAGGTTCCAATCAGCAACACTGGTTAGGCCACTCCACGATCGATACTAAGGTCGCGAACCCTAGTCAGGAGCCTCGTGTGATCCCACAGACCACTCTCCTTGCCACAACACCCCAGTGGTTAAGTGTCTCCACCAGTCAGTCCCGGGTATAACAATCCCTCAACTGCCACTTCACAGGCAGGCTAACACCACAGTGTTCATCCGGGGGCGACTCACAGCTGCTGCAGCAAACACTTGGAGACGAGACGACTGCCTTGGGTAGACTGATCCAACTTCCATTACAGCAGTCCCAGGTCGACTCTGTAATCAAACACGTCATCAGTGAGAGGGACACTCTAGGGCACGTCACCTACAGGCTTAGACACAAACGCCCGACGTATCCACAACATAGATGGCGTTGCTGTCTAAGCTCCACCTCACCAGAGGTCAGCAGCGGCTGTGGTTTGAGCTGATCAGGACGGGAAACTAGCCCTTGCGGCCAGTATATCTCGTCCTCACTAGGTGGCGGCGTCCATTTGGAGGGGGTTTCGGGAGCTGACCCACAGATGGCGTGGTTGTCACTACTCCAGGCTCGGACGCTGGATTCGGGTCCGTAACACCTCCCCACCAAAAAGAATTTGGTTTGGGGTTCTATAAAAGAAAAGACAAACCAAATTAGTACGTGGATAAAACTCCACACAGATTCACGTACACTATTAACTGGAATGGTGAGGCAGTCTTGTCCACAGAACTTTACTACTGGGGAACTCTGGCACAAAGGAAACTTTAAGATGGAAGACGATAATCTGCCTGATGTAATCTTCCACCTCTCTACTGCGATGTCAAGCAGGGGCATAATCTCACATCTCTCGAGTAAGGATCGATATAAACACGACCTGGGGCGACTCGACACTTCCCTGTGTCGTGGCACCGATGATGGCTGGTCACAGATGGCATTTCTGGTGCCGGTCCGGTAGTCCTTCAGGGAGACGGGAACCTGGAATACAGGGGTTGGATTATTTAGAGTGACAGCGACAGTCAAATCAGTACTCACAGCATACGCCTCTACTAGGCTCACACCTAGTTCCAACAGGGCTGCTCGTACATCGAGGATGGCATTCGCTCTGCCACCGTCAGGTCGACCAACGTTCCGTATAACGCTGCATTTAGGCTCAGCAATCACGCGGGGGGTGTCAACCTGTCGGAAACAGACACTCATATTATCATATCTCGTACCTCCTGTATCTACCATCACCTTCCAGGTCTCTCCTTTGACTGCATCACTCGCAGTGCAAATCTACAATCCCTGGCATCTCTTCATGATGTTCATGAGAGCCATCATCTGTTGAGTCGTCCACTGGTCCTTACTGAGAACACACACAAGAACAAAAAATACCGCTAGGAAACATTTGGTTAACGTAGGGACAAGTTTCCTGAGCTTGAAATGTTCATAGCCGGCTACATCCTTTAGCATGGTTTGGACCAAAGAGGACACTACAACCTTCGCACATACCTCACATACCTCCGACGTCTGGGGAATCTCTGGCCGGTTCAATGAACGCTGTACCTTGCCATACCGCAAGTACACATCCGCCTTCGCTCCAGACTCTGGGGTATCCGTGGGTGCTTGCACACGAGACCTCTCTTCCTGCTCAGTCACTTCTGACATCGTAACCGCATGTTCCTCGCCGGGAGAAGAATCAGGAGACTCTGCTAGGATGCTGTCAATCTGTAGGCGAGAGGACAAATTAAACATCTTATCTAATTCCGGGTCTGTCTGTACCTGGATATTACCACTGCCTGCTGTTACCTCAGACCTTGCTGTTCCGGCTGACTCATCTACAACCTTGGGATGATTGTTGCTCCAATCTGTCACCAAGTCGTTGGCTAGTATCACGTCAATCCCAGCTATAGGTAGGGTATTGACTACTGCCAACGCACATGTGCCGCTGAAGTAAGGCGAGTCGAGATGTACCGGCACTAAGGGGGCGACATACTGCGTCCTAGGAAACCCGATTAGGACAACCTTTTGTCTCCTATCCACACTCACTCCCTCGGGTAACGAGCTACTCACGATCAGGGACTGGGCTGCTCCACTATCTCTGAGCACTACAACAGATCTACCAGTATGACCACTCGATACATACCCGCTTGAAGTGTGAGGTGAAAACAATCTGGATTCTTCCTGACTAGTCATCAGGGACGGGGTTCCCTCTGATGGTGTCACACAGCTCACTAACATCACCTCCCTACGTGGGCCGCTACCTCTTCTGCCTCGGCACATAGCAGCTACATGCCCTTTCTGCCCACAAGTCCAGCACGCCACATTCCTCCTCGGACTCCGGTGTTTCGGACTGTTAGGACTGGTCCTTCGAGGGCTACTTGGGGGCGTCTTCTCAGCGCTTCGTGGGACGGGTCTCTCCTCTTCCTGATGAGGTTTGTCAAACCGGCGGGGGTAATTCCTCGGGACGTACTTAGCAGAAGGCCTATGCGTCAGGATGTATTCCTCAGCCATGGTGGCTGCCGCACTCAAGGTCTCCACCTGCTGCTCCTCTAAGTACGTCTTCAGGTCTCCAGACAAATAATCCTTGAAGTCCTCTAACAGTACGAGCTGCTCGAGGTTTTCTTTGGTCTCCACCTTCCGAGAGGTACACCATTCCTGGAAAAGTCGCTCCTTGATAGTGGCGAATTCGATGAAAGTGTGCTCTGAGGTCTTTTTCAGGTTCCTGAACTTCTGCCTGTAAGCCTCAGGTACCAATTGGTACGCCATGAGCACCACCTTCTTCACCTTGTCGTAATCGCCAGAGTCATCAAGGGACAACGTGGAGTAGGCGATTTGGGCCTTCCCAGTCAAGACTGACTGTATCATGATGGCCCAATTCTCCTTCGGCCACTCCAAAGAGGCTGCGACTTTCTCGAAGGCCGCGAAGAACTTCGAAACTTCCTTTTCGTTGAACTTCGGGACCATTTTGATGTTCCGTACCGGATCGAAACTACTGGTTTCCGTTGTTGGCCTTCGACCACCTAACCGCAATACTTCTAGCTCATGTTGTCTCTCTTTTTCCTCTCTCTCTCGTCGTTCTTGCCTGTCTCGCTCTTCTCTTTCTCTTACTCGCTCTTCTCTTCTTTCTTCTCTTTCTAGTTCTAAACGCCTCATCGCCAATTCTTTTTCTTTCATCTCCATTTCTTTATCTTTTAATTCTCGTTCTATTTCTAACTTCTTCCATTCTATCTCACGATTTATTTCTAAGGCACGCATTTTGACTGTAAGTAAACTTATATTTAGCTCACCTGCATCACTGTCAATGTCACTGCCTTTATCCTCCTTTTCAGTGGAAGCTACTTCTTCACTTTCTTTTGTACCTACTGCCTCACTTTCTTGTTTCTCCTCGGCCTTCAAATGCCGGTGAACCTTGGACAAGATCTCCACACGGGAATCACTGGCACGTATCTTGATCTCCAGGTAGGCACTCACCAGTACGAGTTCCTGTTTGCCCAGATATTTCAATCTGGCAAGACAGTCCTCCCTGTTCAGAAAAGCCTGAACATCGTCCAGATCATCGATGGTCGCTTTTTCCGCCATTGTCACCGAGATGAAGCACTTAACTAGCACTTAACACACCGCTTTCACGTTAGCACTTAACGCACCGAGCACTGTTCTACTTCAATATTGCACTTTATCGCACCAAACACTGCACTTGCCAATATTGCACGTAATTACACCGGGCACCGCGCTACACAATATTGCACTTAATCACAGCGAGCACATCGCTCTACAATTTTGCACTGAATCACACCGAGCACCGCACTACACAATATTGCACTTAATCGCTTAATCACAGCGAGCACCGCACTGCACAATATTGCACTTAGTCACTCCGAGCACCGCACAGGACGTATAACGTCCTAATAGTCACACACAGGGGGAATTATTTACAAGAATTACGCCACTTCACCACCCCTGTCAAACATACTTCACAAGGGGTCGGATCCCGCTGGGGATGCCAATTATGTTACGGCCCTCTCGGGTCACAATCGGGTTCTTTCTCTGATGTTGTTAGAGGTAGGGTATCCGGCCTCAAGCTAGTAGTGGCTTTCAAGGGATGTGATCCGTAACGCAAGTAAAATAAAAGGGGAAGGGAAATAAAGGCAAAAACTTAATAATGTAATTATCACCATCACCATAAATACTATATAAAAGATTACACGGGGGGGGGGGGGGGTATAAACACTAGAATGTACAACAATGTCTTCTTCTGAAGACTCTGGACGTTCACGGTGCCCACGATGCTAAGCTCTTGGTGCTCTTGTAGCCTCACTATGAATCCTTCGATCCTCTTGAGTCAACCCTGGCCACGGGCCAGCCAAATCACAGTTCCACTGGGGGCACCATCGTGGAGGCCATCAGCCACAAGTCCAGCCGGTAGCTGGCAGGTTCCAATCAGCGACGCTGGTTAGGCCACTACACGATCGATACTAAGGTCGCAAACCCTAGTCAGGAGCCTCGTGTGATCCCACAGACCACTCTCCTTGCCACAACACCCCAGTGGTTAAGTGTCTCCACCAGTCAGTCCCGGGTATAACAATCCCTCAACTGCCACTTCACAGGCAGGCTAACACCACAGTGTTCATCCGGGGGCGACTCACAGCTGCTGCAGCAAACACTTGGAGACGAGACGACTGCCTTGGGTAGACTGATCCAACTTCCATTACAGCAGTCCCAGGTCGACTCTGTAATCAAACACGTCATCAGTGAGAGGGACACTCTAGGGCACCTCACCTACAGGCTTAGACACAAACGCCCGACGTATCCACAACATAGATGGCGTTGCTGTCTAAGCTCCACCTCACCAGAGGTCAGCAGCGGCTGTGTTATGAGCTGATCAGGACGGGAAACTAGCCCTTGCGGCCAGTATATCTCGTCCTCACTAGGTGGCGGCGTCCATTTGGAGGGGGTTTCGGGAGCTGACCCACAGATGGCGTGGTCGTCACTGCTCCAGGCTCGAACGCTGGATTCGGGTCCGTAACAACTACACACTGTTATCACTAAACACTGTTATCAATTCACACTGTTATCACGACACATTGTTATCACTTCACACGGTTATCACGGCACACTTTTTTCAGTACTCACTGTTATCACTACACACGGTTATCACTGCACACGATTATCACAACACACTGTTATCACTACACACTGTTATCACTGCACACTGTTATCACTTCACATGGTTATCACTAGTCACTGTTATCACTTCACACGGTTATCACTACACACTGTTATCACTTCACGCAGTTATCACCACACACTGTTATCACTACACACTCTAATCACTACACACTGTTATCACTACAAACTGTTATCAATTCACACAATTATCACTACTCATTGTTTTCACTACACACTGTTATCACTTCACACTGTTATCACTTCACACTTTTATCACAACACACTGTAAACACTTCACACTGTTTTCACTACTCACTGTTATCACTTCACACGGTTATCACTACACACTGTTATCACTACACACTTATCACTACACACTGTTATCATTAAACACTGTTATCACTTCACACGGCTATCACTTCACACGGCTATCACTACACACTCTTATCACTACATACTCTTAACACTACACACTTTTATCACTGCACACTGCTCTCACTTCACACGGTTATCTCTGCACACTTTTATCACTGCACACTGCTCTCACTTCACACGGTTATCTCTGCACACTGTTATGACTTCACACCGATAACACTTCACACGGTTATCACTACACACGGTTATCACTACACACTGTAATCACTACATACGGTTATCACTTCACACGGTTATCACTACACACGGCAATAACTACACACTGTTAACACTTCAAACGTTTTACTTTACAAGGCAATCACTACACACTGATATCACTTCACACTGTTATCACTACATTCTGTTATCACTTCACACGGTTATCACTACACACTGTTCTCACTACACACTGTTATCACTTTACACGGTTACCACTACACACTGGTATAACTACACACTGTTATCAATTCACACGATTATCACTAATCACTGTTTTCGCAACACGCTGTTATCACTTTACACTGTTATCACTTCACACCGTTATCACTACACGGTTATCACTACACAATGTTTCACTAAATACAGTTATCACTAGATACGTTTATCACTACACACTGTTATCACTACACACTGTTATCACTACATACTGTTATCTCTACACACAGTTATCACTACGCACTTTTATCACTTTACACGGTTATCACTGCACACTGTTATCATTACACACTTATCACAACACACTGTTATCACTTCACACTGTTGTCACTACACACTGTTATCACTTCACACAGTTGTCACTACACACTGGTATAACTACACACTGTTATCAATTCACACGATTATCACTACTCACTGTTTTCACTACACACTGTTATCACTTCACACTGTTATCACTTCACACCGTTATCACTACACGGTTATCACTACACACTGTTATCATTACACACTTATCACAACACACTGTTATCACTTCACACTGTTGTCACTACACACTGTTATCACTTATCCCGGTTTTCACTAAACACTGTTATCACTACACACTGTTTTCAATACACACTGTTATACCAACTCACTGTTATCACATCACACTGTTATCACTACACACTGTTATCACTTATCACGGTTTTCACTGCACACTGTTATCAACACAAACTGTTTTTAATACACACTGTTTTCACTGCACACTGTTATCACTTCACACGTTTATCACTTCACACTGTTATCACTACACACGGTTATCACTACACACTGTTATCACAACATATGGTCATCAGTACACACGGTTATCACTACACACTTTTATGACTTCACACTGTTAACACTTCACTCCGTTACCACTTCACATGGTTATCATTACACACGGCTATCACTACACACTGTTATCACTTCACACTGTTATCACTGGACACTGTAATCACTACACACTATTATGACTTCACACTGTTATCACTTCACTCCGTTACCACTTCACATGGTTATCACTGCACACGTCTATCACTACACACTGTTATCACTTCACACTGTTATCACTGGACACTGTAATCACTACACACGGTTATCACGGAACACTTTTATCAGTACTCAATGATATCATAACACACGCTTATCATTGCACTCGGCTATCACAACACACTGTTATCATTACACACTGTTATCACTGCAAACTGTTATCACTTCACATGGTTATCACTAGTCATTGTTATCACTTCACACGGTTATCACTACACACTGTTATCATTACACACTGTTATCACTTCACACGGTTATCACTACGCACTGTTATCACTACATACTCTTATCACTACACACTGTTATCACTTCACGCAGTTATCGCTACACACTGTTATCACTACACACTCTAATCACTACACACTGTTATCACTACACACTGTTATCAATTCACATGATTATCACTACTCACTTTTTTCACTACACACTGTTATCCCTTCACACTGTTATCACTTCACACTTTTATCACAACACACTTTTATCACTTTACATTGTTATCACTACTCACTGCTATCACTTCACACGGTTATCACTACACACTGTTATCACTACATACTGTTATCTCTAAACCCATTTATCACCACACACTTTTATCATTTTACACGGTTATCACTACACACTGTTATCATTACACACTTATCACAACACACTGTTATCACTTCACACTGTTATCACTACACACTGTTATCACTTATCAAGGTTTTCACTACGCACTGTTATCACTACACACTTTCTTCAATACACACTGATATCACAACTCACTGTTATCACAACTCACTGTTATCACTTCATACTGTTATCACTACACACTGTTATCACTTATCACGGTTTTCAGTGCACACTGTTATCAACACAAACTGTTTTTAATGCACACTGAATTCACTACACACTGTTATCACTTCACACGGCTATCACTACACACTGTTATCAATACTCACTGTTATCACTACACACTGTTATCACTGCACACGGTTATCACTACACACTGGTGTCACAACATACGGTTATCAATACACATGGTTATCACTAAACACTATTATGACTTCACACTGTTATCACTTCACACCGTTACCACTTCACATGGTGATCAGTACATACAGTTATCACTACAAACTGTTATCACAACATATTGTTATCACTACACACGGTTATCACTACACACTGCTATCACTACACACTGTTATCACTTCACACTGTTATTACTACACACTGTTATCACTACACAAGGCTATCACTACACACTGTTATCAGTACTCACTGTTATCACTACACACGGTTATCACTCCACACGGCAATGACAACAAACTGTTATCACGGCACACTGTTATCACTGCTCACTGTTATCACTTCACATGGTTATCACTAGTCACTGTTATCACTTCACACGGTTATTACTACACACTGTTATCACTACACACTGTTATCACTACACACTGTTATCACTACACACTGTTATCACTTCACACTATTATCACTACACATTGTGATCACTTCACACGGTTATCACAGCACCCTTTTATCAGTATTCACTGTTATCACTACGCACTGTTATCACTACACACTCTAATCACTACACACTGTTATCAATTCACACGATTATCACTACTCACTGTTTTAACTACACACTGTTATCACTTCACACTGTTATCACTTCACACTTTTATCACAACACACTGTTATCTTTACACACTGTTATCACTTCACACGGCTATAACTTCACACGGCTATCACTACACACTCTTATCACTACATACTCTTAACACTACACACTGTTATCACTGCACACTGCTCTCACTTCACACGGTTATCAATACACACGGAAATCACTACACACTGTTATCACTTCAAACGTTTTACTTCACAATGCAATCACTTCACACGGTTATCACTACAGACGGTTATCACTTCACACTGTAATCACTACATATGGTTATCACGTCACACGGTTATCAATACACACGGCAATCACTACATACTGTTATCACTTCAAACGTTTTACTTCACAAGGCAATCACTACACACTGATATCACTTCACACTGTTATCACTATATACTGTTATCACTTCACACGGTTATCACTACACACTGTTCTCACTACACACTGTTATCACTTTACACGGTTACCACTACACACTGGTATAACTACACACTGTTATCACTTCAAACGGTTATCACTACACACTGTTATCACTATACACTGTTATCACAACACACTGTTATCAATTCACACGATTATCACTACTCACTGTTTTCACTACACACTGTTATCACTTCACACTGTTATCACTTCACACCGTTATCACTACACGGTTATCACTACACAATGTTTCACTAAATACAGTTATCACTAGATACGGTTATCACTACACACTGTTATCACTACATACTGTTATCTCTACACACAGTTATCACTACACACTTTTATCACTTTACACGGTTATCACTTTACACGGTTATCACTACACACTGTTATCATTACACACTTATCACAATACGCTGTTATCACTTCACACTGTTGTCACTACACACTGCTATCACTTCACACTGTCGTCACTACACACTGTTATCACTTATCCCGGTTTTCACTACACACTGTTATCACTACACACTGTTTTCAATACACAATTTTATCACTTCACACTGTTATCACTACACATTGTTATCACTTATCTCGGTTTTCCCTTCACACTGTTATCAACACAAATTGTTTTTAATACACCCTGTTTTCACTACACACTGTTATCACTTCACACGGCTATCACTACACACTGTTATCACTACTCACTGTTATCACTACACACTGTTATTACTGCACACTGTTATCACTTCACACTGTTATCACTTCACACTGTTATCACTTCACACTTTTATCACAACACACTGTTATCTTTACACACTGTTATCACTTCACACGACTTTCACTTCACACGGCATTCACTACACACTCTGCTCAGTACATACTCTTAACACTACACACTGTTATCACTGCACACTGCTCTCACTTCACACGGTTATCTATGCACACTGTTATGACTTCACACCGTTAACACTTCACACGGTTATCACTACAGAAGGTTATCGCTACACACTGTAATCACTACACACTGTTATCACTTTACACGGTTACCACTACACACTGGTATAACTACACACTGTTATCACTTCAAACGGTTATCACTACACACTGTTATCACTATACACTGTTATCACAACACACTGTTATCAATTCACACGATTATCACTACTCACTGTTTTCACTACACACTGTTATCACTTCACACTGTTATCACTTCACACCGTTATCACTACACGGTTATCACTACACAATGTTTCACTAAATACAGTTATCACTAGATACGGTTATCACTACACACTGTTATCACTACATACTGTTATCTCTACACACAGTTATCACTACACACTTTTATCACTTTACACGGTTATCACTTTACACGGTTATCACTACACACTGTTATCATTACACACTTATCACAATACGCTGTTATCACTTCACACTGTTGTCACTACACACTGCTATCACTTCACACTGTCGTCACTACACACTGTTATAACTTATCCCGGTTTTCACTACACACTGTTATCACTACACACTGTTTTCAATACACACTGTTATCACTTCACACTGTTATCACTACACATTGTTATCACTTATCTCGGTTTTCCCTTCACACTGTTATCAACACAAATTGTTTTTAATACACCCTGTTTTCACTACACACTGTTATCACTTCACACGGCTATCACTACACACTGTTATCACTACTCACTGTTATCACCACACACTGTTATTACTGCACACTGTTATCACTTCACACTGTTATCACTTCACACTTTTATCACAACACACTGTTATCTTTACACACTGTTATCACTTCACACGACTTTCACTTCACACGGCATTCACTACACACTCTGCTCAGTACATACTCTTAACACTACACACTGTTATCACTGCACACTGCTCTCACTTCACACGGTTATCTATGCACACTGTTATGACTTCACACCGTTAACACTTCACACGGTTATCACTACAGAAGGTTATCGCTACACACTGTAATCACTACATACGGTTATCACTTCACACGGTTATCAATACACACGGCAATCACTATACACTGTTATCACTTCAAACGTTTTACTTCACAAGACAATCACTACACACTGATATCACTTCACACTGTTATCACTACATACTGTTATCACTTCACACGGTTATCACTACACACTGTTCTCACTACACACTGATATCACTTTACACGGTTACCACTACACACTGGTATAACTACACACTGTTATCACTATACACTGTTATCACTACATACTGTTATCTCTACACACAGTTATCACTACACACTTTTATCACTTTACACGGTTATCACTTTACACGGTTATCACTACACACTGTTATCATTACACACTTATCACAACACGCTGTTATCACTTCACACTGTTGTCACTACACACAGTTATCACTTCACAATGTTGTCACTACACACTGTTATCACTTATCCCGGTTTTCACTACACACTGTTATCACTACACACTGTTTTCAATACACACTGTTATCACTTCACACTTTTATCACTACACACTGTTATCACTTATCTCGGTTTTCCCTGCACACTGTTATCAACACAAACTGTTTTTAATACACACTGTTTTCACTACACACTGTTATCACTACTCAGTTATCACTACACACTGTTATTACTGCACACTGTTATCACTTCACACGTTTATCACTTCACACGGTTATCACTACACACGGTTATCCCTACACACTGTTATCACAACATATGGTCATCAATACACACGGTTATCACTACACACTATTATGACTTCACACTGTTATCACTTCACTCCGTTACCACTTCACATGGTTATCACTAAACACGGCTATCTCTACACACTGTTATCACTGGACTCTGTTATCACTACACATGGTTATCACGGCACACTTTTATCAGATTTATTATAGATTGTGTGTTGGTGGTGTTGTCGTGTTGATCCTTCTCTAAAGACAACCCAGCCCACAACTCGGTAGAGTGCTTATACCTCACTAGGAGATCACCCTAGGCGCTTGTAGCTCTTGGAGAGGGGCTCAACGTCACACGTTTAGGGGATGCGGCTCCAACACTTAGCCTCGTTGTCACGTGTATACACCCACTCGAGCCGCTGTGACTCCCCATTCTCTCCTTAGGCGATATGATCTCCTCAATCCCCTTTTGACTTATTAGTATTACCTTATGCGCTGTCCACAGCAGTGGTTCTTGGTTCTTTTTCTCTCTCTCTCTTCTTCTGTACTATTTCATGGGAAGCCTCACTAGGACAAGGGCAAACACCAGCTAATTGGGATACAATTACTGGACAAAGCACATACACGATACATACACACATATAATAATAATGAATCCTATACGCTATACTATTACAATCAGGTTGCACTCCAACATCATCAGAACTCTATCATCAGCTTATCAAGTGGTATCCTATCTCCTGGTTCACCACCTGATACTATCAACCTCCTCAAGTTGATCAAGTCTACATACACTGTTGCACCATCAGCAAGAGAATATATATATGTATCTATAAATGTGTACAAAGAAAATCAGCATTTGAATGCAATAACATATATCAGTATAAATGTTCATTGATACACAACAATGATCAATCGATCACTCTATCAGTCCTAGAACGCATACGTCTGTAGGTAATCCAGCCTACGTCCGCAACTCTAAACTTCAGTATAAAACACTCCTTGATGTGAGAATGCAAACAACCACTCACCTCTCATTGCGTCTTGCACACTAATGACAACCAAACACTATCAACTCCCTACAAGTAATCCACCAGAACTTCCCTTCCACCTCTGGAAGTTCACTACCCTGATATCTTCAGGTTCTTCTGGGCTTAACTACCAGAATCCTCTGCAGCTCCTCCAGGCTGCTACCATGAAGTTTCTTTGAGCACCTACGGTGCTTCACCCTTCTGCTAGGGTCCTCCACAGCTCTCTTGGCTGCTACACCATGAAGTTCCCTCGAGCAACTATGGTGCTTCACCACCTCTACAGAAACAAGTGACACTCCTCTTCACTGCTTCTCACAGCTCGAGGTCCTCTGCTCCACTACCTTGGAGTCTCATCAACTACTTCATCTGTGCTGGCTTCGAAGTTCTCAGCAACTTCTTCCCCAAAGACAAACCACAGATTGTCTAGTCGAGGGCGCTCCTCCCTCTGACAAAGCTTGGTCAGGGCGCTGCCACGGCCCACAATAATGCCTCTGGGTGGTTTAATAAACACTCCTCGTCGCCCACGACTCGAGACCACACATCCCCAGCTTGATTCCACACCTGGTACGTCTGCACACTTCTCTTCTCTTCGAGATATATCACTAGGGGTTCCCTTCTGACGGGAGCTCGAACGGAGCGCGGCATTCCCCTGCGATGTCTGGCACTCAAGTGAGGACAAAGCCCTCCAGAAGCGAGCCTCACGCCTCCAGCAAAATGTCCACATCTCCTAGCCAGTCATTTATCTGTTTTCTTCTTCACTGCCCATAATTTTATATTGTTCATCATATCCAACCAGCTATTTTACATATGTGTTATCACCTCTATATTTCTTAGACCTTCTGGTTAGGTCAGGCTTGCTGAATAACTCTCAAAGGTGAGACTCGTTTCTCCTACAGGCTGAGATCATAACACTCCCCTCCCCTTATTTTTGAGAGTTATTCCAGTGGTAAAGCTCGGGATAATACATCCGCCACCACACTGTCTCGTTCTTCACCCGATATATTCCCTTAGGAGTCTACAATTAGTTCGTTGCACCTTGCAACATCTGGCTCACAACTCTCCAGAAACATGATCTTTTCATAAACGATCTGACTTCTCTGGCACCTCTTGGCTAGGCTGTCCTCCTTGGACGCCTGCACTCCATCGGTCCACTCTACTTATTGTTTCCACCCTCCGTTTCCTCGTCTTCCTCTTTTCACGTCCAGAGTCAGACATCTACTGTCTGTACCTCCTCTGTCGTCTTCACACTTCCATCTACTGCCATTATACTTCTGTCTCCTGTCATCATACTTCACTCCCTCGTCTTCACCGACGATCCTCCCTTTCGTTTCCTCATTTATCTGAGACCTCATCCTGTTTGACTTCCATCGAGTCCTCGGCTTTCTTCTACTCCTCCATGCTTGTATCATCACCCTCTTCCCACACTTCTCACCTCTATACAACTCCCTTTCTTCTCCTTCAACTCTTCTTCGTTCCCTAAAAGTTTCTTTGAGCACTGTACTACAGCCAACAGCACTCGACCATACATGTCGCTTTACCTCTCCTAGAGTGCTCGTGAGCATCTCTCCACACATACTGTTTCTTCTCCTTTCATTTTCTCGGCTATCACTCTTCTTCACTATCTCTTCTCCACGTTTTCTGTGAAACATGTCAACTCCTGACTTCTCAAACAACTTAACTCCACTATCCATATGCCTCTGTGCTCGTGGACCACTTGACGCTCTACTCTCGTCCTCAGTATGTCCACATCCTTCCTCATTTCTACTCAGCACAGTTGCATTCACCTTCCGACTCTTAATTTCAGCAGTCTGGGTTCTACTCAGCTCCGTTCTCTTCACATGATTCTTCTTCGGCTGGGCCATCTTCACTTTTGACCTCACCGAGACTTCGTTTTCCTGGGCTGGACCTTAATCAAACAGCCCAGCAAACACAAATCATCTACACAACGTTCGCCTATCTCTTCCTATAGGTGTGGGAATGATTTGCATTGAGAATGGTGCAGGAGAGCCTTTGAGAAACTTTTACTCAAAAAATCCAAACACAAAGGTTTAATTATAAATTGTTTTTCTACAATTATTTTCTTCCAAATGTAAAACAAATAGTTTTTACATGTTTAAATATAAAATTTATGGTGTTTTTTTGTAAAATTCATTAATAAATTGTGAATGATATATATTGGCTGAGTGAAACCTTTAAAATCCATTTAGTTATAATATGAACAGAAAAAAGTAGTTTTCCAAATTTTCTAAAAATCGCTCTTTTTAACACAATTTGACTCCTTATGCATTCCACTAAACACTAATATCATGTTTAAATATATAATTTATGTATTATTCCCTAAGATAATTTATATAAATTATAAAAGTTGCTGGAAAGTGGTGAGAAAGAATCTGAAAACGTTTTGTTGTCTTATATTGGCGTGTTCTTATTAACTAGAGTGAGTAAGAGTGAGCGAGAGTGGGTAAGAGTGAGTAAGAGTGACTGAAGGTGAGTGAGAGTGCCAGAGAGTGTGTAAGTGTGAGTAAGAGTGAGTATAAGTAAGAGTGACTGAGAGTGAGTAAGAGTGACAGAGTGAGAGTAAGGGTGACAGAATGAGTAAGAGTGAGAGTAAAGTGATTGAGAGTAAGGGTGAGTATGAGAGTAAGAGTGATTGAGAGTTAGAGTGAGAGTAAGAGTGATTGAGAGTTAGTAAGAGTAAGAGTGATTGAGAGTAAGAGTGATTGAGAGTAAGAGTGATTGAGAGTAAGAGTGATTGAGAGTAAGAGTGATTGGGAGTAAGAGTGATTGAGAGTAAGAGTGATTGGGAGTAAGAGTGATTGGGAGTAGGAGTTAGAGTGAGAGTAGGAGTAAGAATGAGAATAAGAGTGATTGAGAGTAAGAGTGAGTAAGAGTAAGAATGAGAGTAAGAGTGATTGAGAGTAAGAGTGATTGAGAGTAAGAGTGATTGAGAGTAAGAGTGATTGGGAGTAAGAGTGATTGGGAGTAAGAGTGATTGGGAGTAAGAGTAAGAGTGAGAGTAAGAGTAAGAATGAGAATAAGAGAGAGTGAGATTAAGAGTGATTGGGAGTAAGAGTAAGAGTAAGAATGAGAGTAGGAGTGATTGAGAGTAGGAGTGATTGGGAGTAGGAGTGATTGGGAGTAAGAGTGATTGAGAGTAAGAGTAATTGAGAGTAAGAGTATGAGAGTAAGAGTGAGAGAGTGAGTATGAATGGGTAAGGGTGACTGAGAGTGAGTAAGAATGACAGAGTAAGAATGACAGAGTAAGAGTGATAGAGAGTAAGAGTGACAGAGAGTAAGAGTGACAGAGAGTAAGAGTGACAGAGTAAGAGTGACAGAGAGTAAGAGTGACAGAGAGTAAGAGTGACAGAGAGTAAGAGTGACAGAGAGTAAGAGTGACAGAGTAAGAGTGAGTATGAGAGTGAGTAAGGATGACTGAAAGAAAGAGTGAGTAATAGTGCGTAAGAGTGATTGAGAGTTAGAGTGAGAGTTAGTGAGAGTAAGAGTGATTGAGAGTAAGAGTGATTGAGAGTAAAAGTGATTGAGAGTAAGAGTGATTGAGAGTAAGAGTGATTGGGAGTAAGAGTGATTGAGAGTAAGAGTGATTGGGAGTAAGAGTGATTGGGAGTAGGAGTAAGAATGAGAATAAGAGTGATTGAGAGTAAGAGTGAGTAAGAGTAAGAATGAGAGTAAGAGTGATTGAGAGTAAGAGTGATTGAGAGTAAGAGTGATTGGGAGTAAGAGTGATTGGGAGTAAGAGTAAGAGTGAGAGTAAGAGTAAGAATGAGAATAAGAGTGATTGAGAGTAAGAGTGATTGGGAGTAAGAGTAAGAGTAAGAATGAGAGTAGGCGTGATTGAGAGTAGGAGTGATTGGGAGTAGGAGTGATTGGGAGTAGGAGTGATTGAGAGTAAGAGTAATTGAGAGTAAGAGTAATTGAGAGTAAGAGTATGAGAGTAAGAGTGAGAGAGTGAGTATGAATGGGTAAGGGTGACTGAGAGTGAGTAAGAATGACAGAGTAAGAATGACAGAGTAAGAGTGATAGAGAGTAAGAGTGACAGAGAGTAAGAGTGACAGAGAGTAAGAGTGACAGAGTAAGAGTGACAGAGAGTAAGAGTGACAGAGAGTAAGAGTGACAGAGAGTAAGAGTGACAGAGTAAGAGTGAGTATGAGAGTGAGTAAGGATGACTGAGAGAAAGAGTGAGTAATAGTGCGTAAGAGTGATTGAGAGTTAGAGTGAGAGTTAGTGAGAGTAAGAGTGATTGAGAGTAAGAGTGATTGAGAGTAAAAGTGATTGAGAGTAAGAGTGATTGAGAGTAAGAGTGATTGGGAGTAAGAGTGATTGAGAGTAAGAGTGATTGGGAGTAAGAGTGATTGGGAGTAGGAGTAAGAATGAGAATAAGAGTGATTGAGAGTAAGAGTGAGTAAGAGTAAGAATGAGAGTAAGAGTGATTGAGAGTAAGAGTGATTGAGAGTAAGAGTGATTGAGAGTAAGAGTGATTGGGAGTAAGAGTGATTGGGAGTAAGAGTAAGAGTAAGAGTAAGAATGAGAATAAGAGTGATTGAGAGTAAGAGTGATTGGGAGTAAGAGTAAGAGTAAGAATGAGAGTAGGCGTGATTGAGAGTAGGAGTGATTGGGAGTAGGAGTGATTGGGAGTAGGAGTGATTGAGAGTAAGAGTAATTGAGAGTAAGAGTATGAGAGTAAGAGTGAGAGAGTGAGTATGAATGGGTAAGGGTGACTGAGAGTGAGTAAGAATGACAGAGTAAGAGTGACAGAGAGTAAGAGTGACAGAGAGTAAGAGTGACAGAGAGTAAGAGTGACAGAGAGTAAGAGTGACAGAGTAAGAGTTACAGAGAGTAAGAGTGACAGAGAGTAAGAGTGACAGAGAGTAAGAGTGACAGAGAGTAAGAGTGACAGAGTAAGAGTGAGTATGAGAGTGAGTAAGGATGACTGAGAGTAAGAGTGAGTAATAGTGCGTAAGAGTGATTGAGAGTAAGAGTGAGTAATAGTGTGTAAGAGTGATTGAGAGTAAGAGTGAGTAATAGTGCGTAAGAGTGATTGAGAGTGAGAGTGATTATGAGAGAGTTAAGAGTGTGAGGTGTGAGAGGGTAGCAGGCCAGGGAGGCAGGATGTGTGGTCACAGGCGAGGCCTAGGCCTCGTGATCTCTAATGTTGGTTTTTTTATATATGTTGGATTTTTTGTCCTGTTTCAAATTATAATTATTTAGCAGGAATGTAATAAGATATTGCACAGTATTAATGTGACAATAATATATGCATTATTTCCTTGATAATCAAACTTGTTGTTCAAAGATAATATACAATCTTTGAAGGAAACATTTTGAGAGCGCGAGCTGATGGCAACACTGGGCTGGTGGTCAGTGAGACACACATGGTTAGTTGTGCTCAGACCTTCAGTGGTGAAGGGTGTGTCCCAGCTGGCCGCCACCAGCCGCCACCCGCCGCCACCCGCCACCCACCACCAGCCGCCACCCGCCACCACCCACCACCTACCACCAGCCGCCACCTGCCACCACCCACCACCAGCCGCCACCCGCCACCACCCACCACCAGCCGCCACCCGCCACCAGCCACCGCCACCCACCACCGCCACTCACCACCTGCCGCCACCACCCACCACCAGCCGCCACCCGCCACCAGCCACCGCCACCCACCACCGCCACCCGCCGCCACCACCCACCACCACCAGCCGCCGCCGCCACCACCACCCACCACCACCGCCGCCACCACCCATCACCGCCGCCGCCACCACCCATCACCGCCGCCGCCACCACCACCCACCACCACCGCCGCCACCACCCATCACCGCCGCCGCCGCCACCACCCACCACAGCCGCCGCCGACACCACAGCCGCCACCACCACCCACCACCACCACCACCACCCACCACCGCAGCCACCACCAGCCGCCACAAGCCGCCACCGCCCGCCACCGCCCGCCACCAGCCGCCATCACCACCACCACCACCACCAGCCGCCACCAACACCACCACCAGCCGCCATCACCGCCACCAGCTGCCACCACCACCAGCCGCCATCACCGCCACCAGCTGCCACCACCACCAGCCGCCACCACCAGCCGCCATCACCGCCACCAGCTGCCACCACCACCAGCCGCCATCACCGCCACCAGCTGCCACCACCACCAGCCGCCACCACCAGCCGCCACCACCACCAGCCGCCACCACCAGCCGCCACCACCACCTGCCACCAGCCGCCACCACGGCCCGCTATCAGCCGTCACCGCCCGTTGCCACAGTCGCCACCGCAAGCCGCCACCGCCTGCCGCCACCAGCCCCCCCCACCGCCGATCGTCACCACCCATCACAACCGCCGCCGCCCGCCACCGCCCGCCACCGCCCGCCACCGCCTGCCACCACCCACCACAGCCGCCACCACCCACCACCCGCCGCCACCACCCACCACCACCAGCCGCCGCCGCCACCCACCACCCGCCGCCACCACCCACCACCACCAGCCGCCGCTAACACCACCCACCACCACCGCCGCCACCACCCACCACCACCAGCCGCCGCCGCCACCAACACCACCCACCACCACTGCCGCCACCACCACCCACCACCACCGCCGACACCACCCACCACCGCCTGCCGCCACCACTCATCACAGACGCCGCCACCCGCCACCGCCCGCCACCACCGCCAGACACAGCCGCCAGTGTCCGCCACCGCCGCCACTGTCCGCCACCGCCGCCACTGTCCGCCACCGCCGCCACTGTCCGCCACTGTCCGCCACTGTCCGCCACCGCCACCACTGTCTGCCACCGCCACCACTGTCCGCCCGCCGCCACCACTGTCCGCCCGCCGCCACCACTGTCCGCCCGCCGCCACCACTGTCCGCCCGCCGCCTCCACTGTCCGCCCGCCGCCTCCACTGTCCGCCCGCCGCCTCCACTGTCCGCCCGCCGCCTCCACTGTCTGCCCGCCGCCACCACTGTCCGCCCGCCGCCGCCACTGTTCGCCCGCCGCCGCCACTGTCCGCCCGCCGCCGCCACTGTCCGCCCGCCGCCGCCACTGTCCGCCCGCCGCCACTGTCCACCACCGCCGCCAAAGCCGCCACGGTCCGCCCGCCGCCACTATCCGCCACTGTCCGCCCGCCGCCACTGTCCGCCCGCCGCCACTATCCGCCACCGCCGCCACTGTCCTCCCGCCGCCACTGTCCACCCGCCGTCACTGTCCGCCCGCCGCCGCCCTGTCCGCCCGCCGCCACTGTCCGCCCGCCGCCACTGTCCGCCCGCCGCCACTGTCCGCCCGCCGCCACTATCCGCCACCGCCGCCACTATCCGCCACTGCCGCCAATGTCCGCCCGACGCCACTGTCCGCCCGCCGCCACTATCCGCCACCGCCACCACTGTCCGCCCGCCGCCACTGTCCGCCCGCCGCCACTGTCCACCACCGCCGCCAAAGCCGCCACGGTCCGCCCGCCGCCACTATCCGCCACTGTCCGCCCGCCGCCACTGTCCGCCCGCTGCCACTGTCCGCCCGCCGCCACTATCCGCCACCGCCGCCACTGTCCTCCCGCCGCCACTGTCCGCCCGCCGTCACTGTCCGCCCGCCGCCGCCCTGTCCGCCCGCCGCCGCCCTGTCCGCCCGCCGCCCTGTCCGCCCGCCGCCACTGTTCGCCCGCCGCCACTGTCCGCCCGCCGCCACTGTCCGCCCGCCGCCACTATCCGCCACCGCCGCCACTATCCGCCACCGCCGCCAATGTCCGCCCGACGCCACTGTCCGCCCGCCGCCACTATCCGCCACCGCCACCACTGTCCGCCCGCCGCCACTGTCCGCCCGCTGCCACTATCCGCCACCGCCACCACTGTCCGCCACCGCCACCACTGTCTGCCACTGCCACCACTGTCTGCCACCGCCACCACTGTCCGCCCGCCGCCACCACTGTCCGCCCGCCGCCACCACTGTCCGCCCGCCGCCACCACTGTCCGCCCGCCGCCACCACTGTCCGCCCGCCGCCTCCACTGTCCGCCCGCCGCCACCACTGTCCGCCTGCCGCCGCCACTGTCCGCCCGCCGCCGCCACTGTTCGCCCGCCGCCGCCACTGTCCGCCCGCCGCCGCCACTGTCCGCCCGCCGCCGCCACTGTCCGCCCGCCGCCGCCACTGTCCGCCCGCCGCCGCCACTGTCCGCCCGCCGCCGCCACTGTCCGCCCGCCGCCACTGTCCACCACCGCCGCCAAAGTCGCCACGGTCAGCCCGCCGCCACTATCCGCCACTATCCGCCACCGCCGCCACTGTCCGCCCGCCGCCACTGTCCGCCCGCCGCCACTATCCGCCACCGCCGCCACTATCCGCCACCGCCGCCACTGTCCGCCCGCCGCCACTGTCCGCCCGCCGCCACTATCCGCCACTGTCCGCCACAGCCGCCACTCTCCGCCGTACAGCCTCCCCTCTCTCCGTTAGTAAATAATTATAATTGTTAGTAAATAATAAAAGAAATATAAATTATTAGATTTTTTTTACCCTTAAATTGGTTTTAATATTTAAATTGAAAATAATAATATAATATAAAATATAATAAAAATAATATAATATAAAATATAAATTAATTTCAAGAAATTTAACTTTAAACACAAAGATGTGAAAAGGGTTCAGATTATTGGCTCAAACCTTTCATAAGAGATTCATATTGGTGTATGAATGGATTATGAATGACTCATGTTAGGAGTGTAAAGTTGCCACAACATCTCAAATTAGTGTTAGATACATATGTCTTGGTTATAAGTTTTGGAAACCTATTTAAGTCCACACACAATATCGTATCTGATACGATAAAACAAACGTTTCCAATACTTTCAAATACTTTCCAGATATGTTGTGGCAACCTAAAATTGTTTGCTGGGAGCTACGCTATATCTACGTCGATATCTTCCACCGGTTTAATCGACACTCTTATATTCTCCAGCGTCTCCCTCGTCGGCCACCTCTGCCTTCGTCACTACCGAGACAGGGTACTCAACGGCTTGGTGGTCTCCTGACTCATCTCCTCGGATGTCAGTCAGGTTCACACTCTCAGGTGTCCCACCTGTGCCGTGGCCTTCTGGGCACTCCTCTGGCACAGTCTCCGCTATGACTCTTGGCAACACCTTTGTCCCGCACAAGTCATTCCCCAGGATCACTTGAACTCCTGGAACAGGTATGTCGGGGCACACATCCCAACATCACCTCTGCCGACACATATTCCAACCTTAGCTGGACAGTACAAACGGGCATGTCACTCTCAGACAACAACCCATATACTTTCATCTTCCCACTGCCAGCTAACTGTCGATCATTCCCAATCAGGCTTCTCGTAATCAAACTCTGATTAGCTCTGGTATCTCTTAAGATACCAACTTCTACCTCAGGTTCGCCTCCTATACTGATCCAACATTTACTCATGAACGGCCTATACCTCTCTTTCACTAAGTTCACCTTCTGTGGTTTGTCTCGGAACACATTAGTATATTTACTTCGGGGGTCACACATGGCCAGGGTCACAACTCTTTTGCCCTGCCTACAATCTCGCATCACGTGACCCAATCCGTTACAATTGTAACACCTCACCTAGGAAAAGTCTCTTCTATATGTACCAAAGTGTCTCTGACTTTGTCCACTCACATGAGAGTGCCTCGGGCCATGTACACTACCTGCACTCTGTGGGGCTTTACTGGACTCTTGATTTCCTGGATAACGATCAGTTTCTCGTTTAGCTCCTCCATCTTCACTTTCAGACGAAGTGCGCGACCTACTCTTCTGAGTTTTAGGGTACTTACTTTTATCTGCCCATTTATCAAAACTCTTTTCACCCCAGACTCTTCTGGGTCTTTCATAATTTCTTCCTCCCCAGACTCCACTGGATCTGCCATTGCTGCGTCTCGCCTCGCTTCTCACTCTGTTCTCCCTCAAACTCTTGTACGCTTCAGTAATCATATCTGCCCTATCTGCGGCATCTTTCACCTCCTTTATCCCTGCTTCTTGGATCTTGAACTTCGTTTCGGGATGCATCATCTCCCAGAACTTCTCCATGACCATCAATTGCTTCAGGTCAGCGTAAGATCCAACTCCAGCAGCCTCAATCCATTTCCGGAATCGTCTTTCCAGATCTCTTACTGTCTCAGCAAAAGTACACGCTCCAACCTTCACCATCTCTCTGAAGCGCTTTCTATAAGCTTCTGGGGTTAACTGAAACGAGCGCAATATGCTGCTCTTTACTGTGGCATAATCCTGGCACTCTTCCAGTGACAATTGGGTGTACGCCTCCCTGGCTGCACCGGTCAATCTTAACTGGACCAGCTGGGCCCATTCCTCCTTTGGCCATTCCTTGATGCTGGCTACCTTTTCAAAGTGCTCGAAAAAACTCTCTGCCTCTTCGGGAACAAACAAGGAAATGTCCTTCTCCCTAACCCTAACATCTTGTGAGTGTGATACCTGGGTGGTGCTCTCTGGCAACCCATGTTCGATCATTTGCTCAGCCAAAGTTCTGTTCGCTTCTATCTGCATTTGTTTTGTTCTCTCTTTTTCTTTTTCGACTTGGGTTTTTTCTTTCTCCTGTTCCAACTCCAGTTCTCTTACTCTGGTTTTCTCTTTTTCTTTCTCCACCTCTAGTCTTGCTTTCTCTTTTTCTTTCTCTTGTTCCAACTCGAGTTCCCTCATTCTGGTTTTCTCTTTTTCTACTTCCCTTTTCATCTGGAGTTCTAACTTCATCTTTTCCAGCTGGAACTGTCTCTCCTTGTCCTCTCGTTGTTGCTGCATCTGGAGCTCTAACTGGAATCTCTCCAAGCTCCTATTTCGGCTACTCCTGCTACTGCGGCTGCTCTTGCTGCTCCTACTTGATCCCTGGGATCTCACTTCATCCTGCCCATCGTCCTCCTTTCCACTTTCAGCTCCTTTCTGGGCTCATTGTTCTGCCACTTCACTTCTGGCTCTCAACTGTCTCAGGATCTCATCCTTCATCCCAGCTACTTTAGATGCTTTCAACCTAATGCCACATTTTTCTGCTATTTGTTTCAATTGATCCCTCGTGCAACCTTCTAAGTCCTCAGGCTTGCCTGACTCCACAAATGCTTGCACGTTATCCATCTTTGTCCTATGAGTCTTCCCAAGAGAGAGAATATACACCTGCGGTCACACAGTTTATCTATTTCAGCAAGGGTGTACAAATCCACTCTTGGACAGGGTGTGGGTGTGTCAGTTATCTCTCCCGGACCGGCCCCCAATTTATTATAGATTGTGTGTTGGTGGTGTTATCGTGTTGATCCTTCTCTACGGACAACCCAACCCACAACTCAGTAGAGTGCTTATACCTCACTAGGAGATCACCATAGGCGCTTGTGGCTCTTGGAGAGGGGCTCAACGTCACACGTTTAGGGGATGCAGCTCCAATAATTAGCCTCATTGTCACGTGCACACACCCACTCGAGCCGCTGTGACTCCCCATTCTCTCCTTAGGCGATATGATCTCCTCAATCCCCTTTTGACTTATTAGTATTACCTTCTGCCCTGTCCACAGCAGTGGTTCTTGGTTCTTTCTCTCTCTCTCTCTCTCTCTTCTTCTGTACTATTTCATGGGAAGCCTCACTAGGACAAGGGCAAACACCAGCAAATTGGGATACATTTACTGGACAAAGCACATACACGATACATACACATATAATAATAATGAATCCTATACTCTATACTATTACAATCAGGTTGCACTTCAACATCATCAGAACTCTATCATCAGCTTATCAAGTGGTATCCTATCTCCTGGTTCATCACCTGATACTATCAACCTCCTCAAGTTGATCAAGTCTACATACACTGTTGCACCATCAGCAAGAGAATATATATATGTATCTATAAATGTGTACAAAGAAAATCAGCATTTGAATGCAATAACATATATCAGTATAAATGTTCATTGATACACAACAATGACCAATCGATCACTCTATCAGTCCTAGAACGCATACGTCTGTAGGTAATCCAGCCTACGTCTGTAACTCTAAACTTCAGTATAAAACACTCCTTGACGTGAGAATGCAAACAACCACTCACCTCTCACTGCGTCTTGCACACTAATGACAACCAAACACTATGAACTCCCTACAAGTAATCCACCAGAACTTCCCTTCCACCTCTGGAATTTCACTACCCTGATATCTTCAAGTTCTTCTGGGCTTAACTACCAGGATCCTCTGCAGCTCCTCCAGGCTGCTACCATGAAGTTTCTTTGAGCAACTACGGTGCTTCACCCTTCTGCTAGGGTCCTCCACAGCTCTCTTGGCTGCTACACCATGAAGTTCCCTCGAGCAACTATGGTGCTTCACCACCTCTACAGAAGCAAGTGACACTCCTCTTCACTGCTTCTCACAGCTCGAGGTCCTCTGCTCCACTACCTTGGAGTCTCATCAACTACTTCATCTGTGCTGGCTTCGAAGTTCTCAGCAACTTCCTCCCCAAAGACAAACCACAGATTTTCTAGTCGAGGGCGCTCCTCCCTCTGACGAAGCTTGGTCAGGGCGCTGCCACGGCCCACAATAATGCCTCTGGGCGGTTTAATAAACACTCCTCGTCGCCCACGACTTGAGACCTCACGTCCCCAGCTCGATTCCACACCTGGTACGTCTGCACACTTCTCTTCTCTTCGAGATATATCACTAGCGGTTCCCTTCTGACGGGAGTTCGAACGGAGCGCGGCTTTCCCCTGCGATGTCTGGCACTCAAGTGAGGTCAAAGCCCTCCAGAAGCGAACCTCACGCCTCCATCAAAATGTTCATATCTCCTAGCCAGTCATTTATCTGTTTCTTCTTCACTGCCCATAATTTTAAATTGTTCATCATATCCAACCAGCTATTTTAAATATGTGTTATCACCTCTATATTTCTTAGATCTTCTGGTTAGGTCAGGCTTGCTGAATAACTCTCAAAGGTGAGACTCGTTTCTCCTACAGGCTGAGATCATAACAATACTCACAGTTATCACTACACACGGTTATCACTGCACACGGTTATCACAACACACTGTTATCACTACACACTGTTATCACTGCACACTGTTATCAGTATATACTGTTATCACTACACACTGTTATCACTTCCCGCAGTTATCGCTACACACTTTTATCACTACACACTCTAATCACTACACACTGTTATCACTTCACACGGTTATCACTACACACACTGTTATCACTACACACTGTTATCACTTCACGCGGTTATCACTACGCACTGTTATCACTACATACTGTTATCACTACACACTGTTATCACTTCAAGCAGTTATCGCTACACACTGTTATCACTACACACTCTAATCACTACACACTTTTATCACTACACACTGTTATCACTTCACACTGTTATCACTTCACACTTGTATCACAACACACTTTTATCACTTCACACTGTTATCACTACTCACTGCTATCACTTAACACGGTTATCACTACACACTGTTATCACTACACCCTTATCACTACACACTGTTATCATTACACACTGTTCTCACTTCACACGGCTATCACTTCACACGGCTGTCACTACACACTCTTATCATTACATACTGTTATCACAACACACTGTTGTCACTGCACAATGCTCTCACTTCACACGGTTATCTCTGCACACTGTTATGACTTCACACCGTTATCACTTCACACGGTTATCACTACACACGGTTATCACTAAACACTGTAATCATTACATACGGTTATCACTTCACACGGTTATCACTACACACGGCAATCACTTCACACTATTAACACAACACATTGTTATCACTTCAAACGTATTACTTCACAAGGCTATCATTACACACTGATATCACTTCACACTGTTATCGCTACATACTGTTAACACTACACACGGTTATCACTTCACACGGTTATCACTGCACACTGTTATCACTACTCACTGTTATCACTATAAACGGTTATCACTGCACACGGCTATCACAACACACTGTTATCACTACACACTTTTATCACTGCACACTGTTATCACTTCACATGGTTATCACTACTCACTGTTATCACTTCAAAGGTTATCACTACAGACTGTTATCACTACACACTGTTAACACTTCACACGGTTATCACTACATACTGTGATCACTACACACGGTTATCACTTCACACGGTTATCACTGCACACTGTTATCACTACATACTGTTATCACTACACACTGTTATCACTTCACGCAGTTATCACTACACACTGTTATCACTACACTCTCTAATCACTACACACTGTTATCACAACACACTGTTATCAATTCATACGATTATCACTACTCACTGTTTTCACTACACACTGGTATCACTTCACACTGTTATCACTTAACACTTTTATCACTACACATGGTTATCACATCACACGGTTATCACTACACACGGATATCACTATACACGGCTATCACTACACACTGTTATCACTTCACAGTGTTATCACTACACACTGTTATCACTGCACACGGTTATTACTTTACACGGTTATAACTTCACACGGTTATCACTACACACGGTTATCATTACACACTGTTATCACATCATATGGTTATCATTACACACGATTATCACTACACACTGTTATGACTTCATACCGTTATTACTTCACACCGTTATCACTACACACTGTTATCACTACACACTGTTATCACTACACACTGTTATCACTACACACAGCTATCACTACACACTGTTATCACTACACACTGTTATCACTACACACTGTTATCACTACACACGGTTATCACTACCCACTGTTATCACTGCACACAGTTATCACTTCACACGGTTATCACTACGCACTGTTATCACTACTCACTGTTTTCACTACACACTGTTATCACTTCACACTGTTATCACTTCACACTTTTATCCCTACACACTGTTATCACTTCACACGGTTATCACTACACACGGATATCTCTTTACACGGCTATCACTACACTTATCACTTCACACTGTTATCACAACACACTGTTATCACTGCACACGGTTATTAGTTTACACGGTTATCACTTCACACTGTTATCACTACACCCGGATGTCACTACACACTGTTATCACATCATATGGTTATCACAACACACGATTATCACTACACACTGTTACGACTTCATACCGTTATCACTTCACACCCTTATAATTTCGCACGGTTATCACTACACACGCTTATCACTACACACTGTTATCACAACATACGGTTATCACTACACACGGTTATCACTACGCACAGCTATCACTGCACACTGTTATCACTACACACTGTTATCACAACACACTGTTATCACTACACACGGTTATCACTACTCGCTGTTATCACTTCACACTGTTATACCTACACACTGTTATCACTTCACACGGTTATCACTACACGCTGTTATCACAACATACTGTTATCACTACACACTGTTATCACTTCACACTGTTATCACTACACACTGTTATCACTTCACACGGCTATCACTACAAAATGTTATCACTACACACTGTTATCAATTCACAGGATTATCACTACTCACTGTTTTCACTACACACTGTTATCACTTCACACTGTAATCACTTCACACTGTTATCACTACACGGTTATCACTACATAATGTTTCACTAAATCCAGTTATCACTTCACAGGTTATAATTTCGCACGGTTATCACTACAAACGCTTATCACTAAACACTGTTATCACAACATACGGTTATCATTACACACGGTTATCACTACACATAGCTATCACTACACACTGTTTTCACTAAACACTGTTATCACTGCACACTGTTATCACTACAAACGGTTAACACTACTCACTGCTATCACTTCACACTGTTTTAACATCACACTGTTATCACTTTACACGGTTATCACTACACACTGTTATCACTACATACTTTTATCACTACACACTGTTATCACTTCACACTGTTTTTACTACACACTGTTATCACTTCACACGGTTATCACTACACACTATTCTCACTACACACTGTTATCATTACACACTGTTATCAATTCACACGATTATCACTACTCACTGTTTTCACTACACACTGTTATCACTTCACACTGTTATCACTTCACACTGTTATCACTACACGGTTATCACTACACAATGTTTCACTAAATAAATTTATCACTAGATACGGCTATCAGAACACACCGTTATCACTACATACTGTTAGCTCTACACACAGTTATCACTACACACTTTTATCACTTCACACGGTTATCACTACACACTGTTATAACTACACACTGTTATCACTTCACACAGTTATCACTACACACTCTTGTCACTACACACTGTTATCACTACACACTGTTATCACTTCACACTGTTATCACTTCACACTGTTATCACTACACGGTTAACACTACACAATGTTTCACTACATACATTTATCACTAGATACGGTTATCACAACACACTGTTATCACTACATACTGTTATCTCTACACACAGTTATCACTACACACTTTTATCACTTCACACGGTTATCACAACACACTGTTATCTCTACACACTTATCACAACACACTGTTATCACTTCACACTGTTATCACTACTCACTGTTATCACTTCACACGGTTATCACTACACAATGTTATCACTACACACTTATCACTACACACTGTTATCACTGCACACTGTTATCACTTCAAACGGATATCACTTCACAGGGCTATCACTACACGCTCTTATCACTACATACTGTTATCACTACACACTGTTATCACTGCACACTGCACTCACTTCACACGGTTATCTCTGCACACAGTTATGACTTCACACCGTTACCACTTCACACGGTTATCACTACACACGGTTACCACTACACACTGTAATCACTACATACGGTTATCACTTCACATGGTTATCACTACACACGGCAAACACTATACACTGTTAACACTACATACTGTTATTACTTAAAACGTATTACTTCACACGGCTATCACTACACACTGTTATCACAACACACTGTTATCACTGCACACTGTTATCACTTCACATGGTTATCACTACACACTGTTATCACTACACACGGTTATCACTACCCACTGTTATCACTGCACACAGTTATCACTTCACACGGTTATCACTACGCACTGTTATCACTACTCACTGTTTTCACTACACACTGTTATCACTTCACACTGTTATCACTTCACACTTTTATCCCTACACACTGTTATCACTTCACACGGTTATCACTACACACGGATATCTCTTTACACGGCTATCACTACACTTATCACTTCACACTGTTATCACTGCACACGGTTATTAGTTTACACGGTTATCACTTCACACTGTTATCACTACACCCGGATGTCACTACACACTGTTATCACATCATATGGTTATCACAACACACGATTATCACTACACACTGTTACGACTTCATACCGTTATCACTTCACACCCTTATAATTTCGCACGGTTATCACTACACACGCTTATCACTACACACTGTTATCACAACATACGGTTATCACTACACACGGTTATCACTATGCACAGCTATCACTGCACACTGTTATCACTACACACTGTTATCACAACACACTGTTATCACTACACACGGTTATCACTACTCGCTGTTATCACTTCACACTGTTATACCTACACACTGTTATCACTTCACACGGTTATCACTACACGCTGTTATCACAACATACTGTTATCACTACACACTGTTATCACTTCACACTGTTATCACTACACACTGTTATCACTTCACACGGCTATCACTACAAAATGTTATCACTACACACTGTTATCAATTCACAGGATTATCACTACTCACTGTTTTCACTACACACTGTTATCACTTCACACTGTAATCACTTCACACTGTTATCACTACACGGTTATCACTACATAATGTTTCACTAAATCCAGTTATCACTAGATACGGTTATTACTACACACTGTAATCGCTACATACTGTTATCTTTACACACATTTATCACTACACACTCTTTTCACTTCACACTGTTATCACTACAAACTGTTATCACTTCACACGGCTATCACTACACATTGTTATAAATACACACTGTTATCACTTCACACGGTTTTCACTAAGCACTGTTATCACTACACACTGTTATCAATTCTCACAATTATCACTACTCACTGTTTTCACTACACACTGTTATCACTTCACACTCTTATCACTTCACACTTTTATCACTACACGCTTTTATCACTTCACATGGTTATCACTACACACAGATATCAATATACACAGCTATCACTACACACTGTTATCACTTCACACTAATATCACTACACAATGTAATCACTGCTCACGGTTATTACTTTACACGGTTATCACTTCACACGTTTATCACTACACACGGTTATCACTACACACTGTTATCATATCATATGGTTATCACTAAACGCAATTATCACTATACTGTCATGACTTCATACCGTTATCACTTCACAGGTTATAATTTCGCACGGTTATCACTACACACGCTTATCACTAAACACTGTTATCACAACATACGGTTATCATTACACACGGTTATCACTACACATAGCTATCACTACACACTGTTTTCACTAAACACTGTTATCACTGCACACTGTTATCACTACAAACGGTTAACACTACTCACTGCTATCACTTCACACTGTTTTAACAACACACTGTTATCACTTTACACGGTTATCACTACACACTGTTATCACTACATACTTTTATCACTACACACTGTTATCACTTCACACTGTTTTTACTACACACTGTTATCACTTCACACGGTTATCACTACACACTATTCTCACTACACACTGTTATCATTACACACTGTTATCAATTCACACGATTATCACTACTCACTGTTTTCACTACACACTGTTATCACTTCACACTGTTATCACTTCACACTGTTATCACTACACGGTTATCACTACACAATGTTTCACTAAATAAATTTATCACTAGATACGGCTATCAGAACACACCGTTATCACTACATACTGTTAGCTCTACACACAGTTATCACTACACACTTTTATCACTTCACACGGTTATCACTACACACTGTTATAACTACACACTGTTATCACTTCACACAGTTATCACTACACACTCTTGTCACTACACACTGTTATCACTACACACTGTTATCAATTCACACGATTATCACTACTCACTGTTTTCACTACACACTGTTATCACTTCACACTGTTATCACTTCACACTGTTATCACTACACGGTTAACACTACACAATGTTTCACTACTTACATTTATCACTAGATACGGTTATCACAACACACTGTTATCACTACATACTGTTATCTCTACACACAGTTATCACTACACACTTTTATCACTTCACACGGTTATCACAACACACTGTTATCTCTACACACTTATCACAACACACTGTTATCACTTCACACTGTTATCACTGCTCACTGTTATCACTTCACACGGTTATCACTACACAATGTTATCACTACACACTTATCACTACACACTGTTATCACTGCACACTGTTATCACTTCAAACGGATATCACTTCACAGGGCTATCACTACACGCTCTTATCACTACATACTGTTATCACTACACACTGTTATCACTGCACACTGCACTCAGTTCACACGGTTATCTCTGCACACAGTTATGACTTCACACCGTTACCACTTCACACGGTTATCACTACACACGGTTACCACTACACACTGTAATCACTACATACGGTTATCACTTCACATGGTTATCACTACACACGGCAACCACTATACACAATTAACACTACATACTGTTATTACTTAAAACGTATTACTTCACACGGCTATCACTACACACTGTTATCACAACACACTGTTATCACTGCACACTGTTGTCACTTCACATGGTTATCACTACTCACTGTTATCACTTCACACGGTTATCACTACATACTGTTATCACATCACAGTTATCACTACACACTGTTATCAGTTCACACGATTATCACTACTCACTTTTTTCACTACACACTGTTATCACTTCACACTGTTATCACAACACACTGTTATCACGGCACACGGTTATTACTTTACACGGTTATCATTTCACACGGTTATCACTACACCCGGATGTCACTACACATTGTTATCACATCATATGGTTATCACTACACATTGTTATCACATCATATGGTTATCACTACACATTGTTATCACATCATATGGTTATCACTACACACGATTATCACTACACACTGTTACGACTTCATACCGTTATCACTTCACAACGTTATAATTTCGCACGGTTATCACTATACACACGCTTATCACTACACACTGTTATCACAACATACGGTTATCACTACACACGGTTATCACTAAGCACAGCTATTACTACACAATGTTATCACTACACACTGTTATCACAACACACTGTTATCACTACACACGGTTATCACTAATCGCTGTTATCACTTCACACTGTTATACCTACACACTGTTATCACTTCACACGGTTATCACGACACACTGTTATCACAACATACTGCTATCACTACACACTGTTATCACTTCACACTTTTATCACTACACACTGTTATCACTTCACACGGTTATCACTACAAAATGTTATCACTACACACTGTTATCAATTCACACGATTACCACTACTCACTGTTTTCAATACACACTGTTATCACTTCACACTGTTATCACTTCACACTGTTATCACTACACGGTTATCACTACACAATGTTTCACTAAATACAGTTATCACTTGATACAGTTATTACTATACACTGTTATCACTACATACTGTTATCTTTAGACACAGTTATCACTACACACGCATATCATTTCACACTGTTATCACTACACACTGTTATCACTTCACACGGTTATCACTACACACTTTTCTCACTACACACTGTTATCACTTCACACGGCTATCACTACACATTGTTATAAATACACACTGTTATCACTTCACACGGTTATCACTACGCACTGTTATCACTACACACTGTTATCAATTCACACTATTATCACTACTCACTGTTTTCACTACACACTGTTATCACTTCACACTGTTATCACTTCACACTTTTATCACTACACGCTGTTATCACTTCACGTGGTTATCACTACACACAGATATCACTATACACAGGTATCACTACACACTGTTATCACTTCACACTAATATCACTACACACTGTTATCACTGCTCACGGTTATTACTTTACACTGTTATCACGACACACTGTTAACACTACTCACTGCTATCACTTCACACGGTTATCACTACACACTGTTATCACTACACACTTATCACTACACACGGTTATCACTACTCACTGTTATCACTTCACACTGTTATAAGTACACACGGTTATCACGACACACTGATATAACTACACACTGTTATCACTTCACACGGTTATTACTACACATTGTTATCACTACACACTGTTATCATTACACACTGTTATCACTTCACACGGCTATCAATACACACTGTTAACACTACACACGGTTATCACTTCAAACGGCTATCACTACACAATGATATCACTTCACACTGTTATCAGTACATACTGTTATCACTACACACGGTAATCACTTCACACGCTTATCACTGCACATTGTTATCACTACTCATTGTTATCACTACACACGGTTATCACTGCACACTGCTATCACTGCACACTGTTATCACTACACACAACTAGGTGAGTACACACTGTTATCACTACACACTGTTATCACTTCACATGGTTATCACTACTCACTGTTATCACTTCACACGGTTATCACTACACACTGTTATCACTACACTGTTATCACTTCACACGGTTATCACTACGCACTGTTATCACTATATACTGTTATCACTACACACTGTTATCACTTCACGGAGTTATCACTACACACTCTAATCACTACACACTGTTATCACTACACACTGTTATCACTTCACCCTTTTATCACTACACACTGTTATCTCTTCACACGGTTATCACTTCACCCTTTTATCACTACACACTGTTATCACTACACACTGTTATCACTACACACGGTTATCAGTACTCACTGTTATCACTTCACACTGTTATAACTACACACGGTTATCACTACTCACTGTTATCACTACACACGGATAGTACTACACACGTCTATCACTACACACTGTTATCACTTCACTCTGTTATCACTACACACTGTTATCACTACACATGGTTAGTGCATAGTGATAACCTACAGGGGTTATCACTATCCAGGGGGCCCCTGGAGGCCCCTAGCCAAGTATAGGGGCCTCCACGGGCCAGGTCCAGAGGCCTCCAGTGGCCAGGTCCAGGTCCTGGGGCCTCCAGGGGCCAGGTCCCAGAGCCTCCAGGGGCCAGGTCCTTGGGTCTCCAGAGACCGGGTCCCGGGGTCTCCAGGGGTCAGGTCCCGGGGCCTCCAGGGGCCAGGTCCCAGAGCCTCCAGGGGCCAGGTCCTTGGGTCTCCAGAGACCGGGTCCCGGGGTCTCCAGGGGTCAGGTCCCGGGGCCTCCAGGGGCTAGGTCTCGGGGCCTCCCGGGGCCAGGACCAGGGGCCTCCAGAGGTCACGTCAAGGGGCCTCCCGGGGCCAAGTCCAGGAGCCAGGTACATGGGCCTCCGGGAGCAAGGACCAGGGGCCAGGTCCAAGGGCCTCCAGGGGCCTCCAGGGGCCAGGTCCTAGGGCCTCCAGGGGCCTCGAGGGACCAGGTCCAGGGGCCTCCAGGAGTCCAGGACACGGGGCCTCCAGGGGCCTCCAGAGGCCAGGTCCTGGGGCCTTCAGGGGCCTCCAGCGGCCAGGTCCAGGTGCCTCCAGGGGCCAAGTCACGGGGCCTCCAGGGGCCTCCAGGGGCCAGGTCCAGGGGCTTCCAGCGGCAAGGTCCAGGGAACTTGTATCTCCGCTAAAGTGACGCTGGCCCTCCCAATAACTTTTAATATCTTAGATAATTTATATTAGTTAGGGAAAAATTTTATTTGGACATTGTTAATGAGATGAACTTAATGGGTATAGTGGAGTTGACGTGGTTAAAGGTAGGGTAGTTGTTGTTGTTGTTTCAGACTCAGCAACTGGGAACATGTAAGTGGCACGATTATAGGGCTGAACGAAAATGGTGAAGAGTTGAGTTGGTAAATGGTAGGGAAGGTGGTGAAGGTTAGGGGTTGTGGTGAAGATTAAGGGTGGTGGTGAAGGGTAGGGAAGGTGGTGAAGCGTAGGGGTGGTGGTGAAGGGTAGGTAAGGTGGCGAAGGTTAGGGGTGGTGGTGAAGGGTAGGGAACGTGGTGAAGTTTAGGGGTGGAGGTGAAGTTCAGGGAAGGTGGTGGTGGTAGTGAAGGGTAGGGAAGGTGGTGAAGGTTAGGGAAGGTGCTGAGGGGTACGGTAAGTTGTCAAGGCTAGGGAACGTGGTGAAGTTTAGGGATAGTGGTGAAGATTAGGGGTTGTGGTGAAGGGAAGGGAAGGTGGTGATGGTTAGGGGTTGTGGTGAAGGGTAGGGAAGGTGGTGAAGGGTAGGGAAGGTTGTGAAGGCTAGGGAAGGTGGTGAAGTTTAGGGATAGTGGTGAAGGTTAGGGGTTGTGGTGAAGGGTAGGGAAGGTGGTGAAGGTCAGGGGTTGTGGTGTAGGGTAGGGAAGGTGGTGAAGGGTAGGGAAGGTTGTGAAGGTTAGGGAAAGTGTTGAAGGTGAGGGGTGGTGGTGAAGGATAGGGAAGGTTCTGAAGGGTAGGGAAATTGGTGAAGGTTAGGAAAGGTGGAGGAGGTTAGGGGTGGTGGTGAAGGATAGGAAAGGTTTTTAAGGTTAAGGAAAGTGGTGAAGGTTAGGGGGTGGTGGTGAAGGATAGGGAAGGTTGCGAAGGGTAGGGAAGGTGGTGAAGGATAGGGAAGGTTGCGAAGGGTAGGGAAGGTGGTGAAGGATAGGGAAGGTTGCGAAGGGTAGGGAAGGTGGTGTAGGGTAGGGAAGGTGTTGAAGGTAGGGTAGTAAGTCAAGGGTAGGGAAGGTGGGGAAGAGTAGGGAAGGTGGTAAAGTGTAGGGAAGGTGGTGAAGGGTAGTGAAGGGGGTGAACGATAGGGAATAGAGTTAAGGGTAGGGAAGGTGGTGAAGAGTATGGGAGTTGGTGAAGGGTAGGGAAGGTGGTGATAGGTAAGGAAGGTAGGAAGGGTAGGAAAGATGGTGAAGGGTAGAGGTTGTGGTGAAGGGTAGGGGTAGTGGTGAAGGGTAGGGAAGGTTGTAAAGGGTAAGGGCGATGGTGAAGGGTGGTAAAGGTGGGGAAGTTTAGAGGTAGTGGTGAACTGTAGGGAGGGTTGTGAAGGGTAAGGAAGGTCGCGAAGGGTAGGGAAAGTGGTGAAGGGTAAGGAAGGTGGTGAAAGGTAGGGAAGGAGGTGAAGGGTAGGGAAGGTTGTGAAGAGTAGGGAAGGTGGTGAAGGGTAGTGAAGGTTGTGAAGGGTAGGGAATGTCGTGAAGGGTAGGGAAGGAGGGTAAGTTTTTTGGTAGTGATGAAAGGAAGGGCAGGTGGTGAAGGGTAGGGAAGGTGGTGAAGGGTAGGGAAGGTGGTGAAGGGTAGGGAAGGTGGTGAAGGGTAGGGAAGATTGTGAAGGTTAGGGGTAGTGGTGAAGGTTAGGGGTGGTGGTGAAGGGTAGGGAAGGTTGTGAAGGTTAGGGGTAGTGGTGAAGGTTAGGGGTGGTGGTGAAGGGTAGGGAAGGTGGTGAAGGGTAGGGAAGGTTGTGAAGGTTAGGGGTAGTGGTGAAGGTTAGGGGTGGTGGTGAAGGGTAGGGAAGGTGGTGAAGGGTAGGGAAGGTTGTGAAGGTTAGGGGTAGTGGTGAAGGTTAGGGGTGGTGGTGAAGGGTAGGGAAGGTGGTGAAGGTTAGGGGTAGTGGTGAAGGTTAGGGGTGGTGGTGAAGGGTAGGGCAGGTGGTGAAGAGTAGGGAAGGATGTGAAGGTTAGGGGTAGTGGTGAAGGTTAGGGGTGGTGGTGAAGGGTAGGGAAGGTGGTGAAGGGTAGGGAAGGTTGTGAAGGTTAGAGCTGGTGGTGAATAATAGGGAAGGATGTGAAGGTTAGGGGTGGAAGGGAAGGGCAGGGAAGGTGGTGAAGGGTTGCGAAGATGGTGAAGGGTAGAGAAGGTGGTGAAGGGAAGGGAAGGTTTTGAAGGGTATGGAAGGTGGTGAAGGATAGGAAAGGTTGTGAAGGGTAGGGAAGGTGGTGAAGGGTAGGGAAGGTTGTGAAGGGTAGAGAAGGTGGTGAAGAATAATGAAGGTGGTGAAGGGTAGGGAAGGTAGTGAAGGGTAGGGAAGGTGGTAAAGGGAAGGGAAGGTTTTGAAGGGTATGGAAGGTGGTGAAGGATAGGAAAGGTTGTGAAGGGTAGGGAAGGTGGTGAAGGGTAGGGAAGGTTGTGAAGGGTAGAGAAGGTGGTGAAGAATAATGAAGGTGGTGAAGGGTAGGGAAGGTGGTGAAGGGTATGGAAGGTTGTGAAGGGTAGGGGTGGTGGAGAAGGGTAGGGAAGGTGATGAAGTGTTGGGAAGGTGGTGAATGGATGGGACGGTTTTGAATGATAGGTGTGGTGATGACAGGTAGATTTGTTGGTGAAGGGTAAGGGGGTGGTGATGAAGGGAAGGGCTGTTTTTTTAATTTTTTTGCAGGGATATTCCTGCTCAGACCCTAAGCCTGGGGGAGCCGGTCGGCCGAGCGGACAGCACGCTGGACTTGTGATCCTGTGGTCCTGGGTTCGAACCCAGGCGCCGGCGAGAAACATTGGGCAGAGTTTCTTTCACCCTATGCCCCTGTTACCTAGCAGTAAAATAGGTACCTGGGTGTTAGTCACCTGTCACGGGCTGCTTCCTGGGGGTGGAGGACTGGTTGAGGACCGGGCCGCGGGGACACTAAAAGCCCCGAAATCATCTCAGGATAACCTTAAGAGAAGCCTTTAGCAGGCCCAGTAAGTGTTACTTGTTTCTTTTTTACAACCCGTGTGGTCTAGTGGTTAGGATTCCAGGTACACCAAGGTGCATAGTGCTCCTGTCTGTCTGCTGGTTCGAATCCTTCTAGGGTATGGAGTTTTCAGTTGCATTTTGGCTTGGGACCCATTCAGTCATGTTCGCATATAAATATATAAATAAATAATATATATATATAATATATATATATATATATATATATATATATATATATATATATATATATATATATATATATATATATATATATATATATATGTCGTACCTAGTAGCCAGAATGCACTTTTCAGCCTACTATGCAAGGCCTGATTTGCCTAATAAGCCAAGTTTTCTTGAATTAATATATTTTCTCTAATTTTTTTCTTATGAAATGATAAAGCTACCATTTCATTATGTATGAGGTCAATTTCTTTTTATTGGAGTTAAAATTAACGTAGACATATGACCAAACCTAACCAACCATACCTAACCTAACCTAACCTATCTTTATAGGTTAGGTTAGGTTAGGTAGCAGAAAAAGTTAGGTTAGGTTAGGTTAGGTAGGTTAGGTAGTCGAAAAAACATTAATTCATGAAAACTTGGCTTATTAGGCAAATCAGGCCTTGCATAGTAGGCTGAAAAGTGCGTTCTGGCTACTAGGTACGACATATATATATATATATATATATATATATATATATATATATATATATATATATATATATATATATATATATATATATATATATATATATATATATATGTCGTACCTAGTAGCCAGAACCCACTTCTCAGCCTACTATGCAAGGCCCAATTTGCCTAATAAGCCAAATTTTCATGAATTAATTGTTTTTCAACTACCTAACCTACCTAACCTAACCTAACCTAATTTTTTCTTCTACCTAACCTAACCTAACCTATAAAGATAGGTTAGGTTAGGTTAGGTAGGGTTGGTTAGGTTCGGTCATATAGCTACATTAATTTTAACTCCAATAAAAAAAAATTGACCTCATACATAATGAAATGGATAGCTTTATCATTTCATAAGAAAAAAAATAGAGAAAATATATTAATTCAGGATAACTTGGCTTATAAGGCAAATCGGGCCTTGCATAGTAGGCCAAAAAGTGCGTTCTGGCTACTAGGTACGACATATATATATATATATATATATATATATATATATATATATATATATATATATATATATATATATATATATATATATATATATATATATATATATATATATATATATATATCTATATATATATCTATATATATATATATCTATATATATCTATATATATATATATATATATATATATATATATATATATATATATATATATATATATATATATATATATATATATATATATATATATATATATATATATGTCGTACCTAGTAGCCAGAACGCACTTTTATGCCTACTATGCAAGGGCAGATTTGCCTAATAAGCCAAGTTTTCCTGAATTAATATATTTTCTCTAATTTTCTTCTTATGAAATGATAAAGCTACCCATTTCATTATGTATGAGGTCATTTTTTTTATTGGAGTTAAAATTAACGTAGATATATGACCGAACCTAACCAACCCTACCTAACCTAACCTAACTTATCTTTATAGGTTAGGTTAGGTTAGGTAGCCGAAAAAGTTAGGTTAGGTTAGGTTAGGTAGGTTAGGTAGTCGAAAAACAATTAATTCATGAAAACTTGGCTTATTAGGCAAATCGAGCCTTGCGTTGTAGGCTGAGAAGTGCGTTCTGGCTATTAGGTACGACATATATATATATATATATATATATATATATATATATATATATATATATATGTCGTACCTAGTAGCCAGAACGCACTTCTCGGCCTACTATGCAGGGCCCGATTTGCCTAATAAGCCAAGTTTTCCTGAATTAATATATTTTCTCTAATTCTTTTCTTATGAAATGATAAAGCTACCCATTTCATTATGTATGAGGTCAATATTTTTTTATTGGAGTTGAAATTAACGTAGATATATGACCAAACCTAACCAACCCTACCTAACCTAACCTAACCTATCTTTATAGGTTAGGTTAGGTTAGGTAGCCGAAAACGTTAGGTTAGGTTAGGTTAGGTAGGTTAGGAAGTCGAAAAACAATTAATTCATGAAAACTTGGCTTATTAGGCAAATCGGGCCTTGCATAGTAGGCATAGAAGTGAGTTCTGGCTACTAAGTACGACATATATATATATATATATATATATATATATATATATATATATATATGTCGTACCTAGTAGCCAGAACGCACTTTTTGGCCTACTATGCAAGGCCCGATTTGCCTAATAAGCCAAGTTATCCTGAATTAATATATTTTCTCTATTTTTTTTCTTATGAAATGATAAAGCTACCCATTTCATTATGTATGAGGTCAATTTTTTTTATTGGACTTAAAATTAACGTAGATATATGACCGAACCTAACCAACCCTACCTAACCTAACCTAACCTATCTTTATAGGTTAGGTTAGGTTTGGTAGAAGAAAAAATTAGGTTATGTTAGGTTAGGTAGGTTAGGTAGTCGAAAAACAATTAATTCATGAAAATTTGGCTTATTAGGCAAATTGGGCCTTGCATAGTAGGCTGAGAAGTGGGTTCTTGCTGCTAGGTACGACATATATATATATATATATATATATATATATATATATATATATATATATATATATATATATATATATATATATATATATATATATATATATATATATATCTATATATATATCTATATATATATCTATATATATAGATATATATATAGATATATATATAGAGAGTCAAAACTGCTCTTTGGTGAACATGAAATCAGATCATGTGAAGGTGTTCAGCAAGGTGATCCTCTTGCTCCCCTTCTTTTCTGCTTAGTCTTAAAATAAATCACCGAACGCTTGTCCAGCGAGTTCAACATCTAGTTTTTGGATGATGGCACTATAGCTGGCACCGTAGACCATCTCTTGTCAGATATCAGGAAAATAAGGGAGCAAGAAGTAAGCCTGGGTCTTGTACTGAACCCTTCCAAGTGTGAAGTAGTCTCCTCCAGCCCAGACATCGTAGCTAGAATAAGGTCTGCCTTGCCTGGAGAACATGTCATTAGGGCCGAGAACAGCACCCTCCTTGGAGCCCCCCCTCGGGTCTAACGCCATTGAGGAGATCCTTGACAAGAAACTCGCAGACCTTAGGAGGATGGAAGACAGAATAGGTGACATCGATGCCCACGATGCTTTTTATCTCCTCACCAAATGCCTTTCCCTTCCGAGGCTAACCTACTTTCTGAGGTGCGTCCCATCTTACGACAGCCGAAAGCTTGAAGAGTATGACCTCTTACTGAAGACCATGCTGGAAAAAGTTGTTAACCTCTCCCTCAACGAATGCCAGTGGAAACAAGCCACTCTTCCTGTTAGGCTCGGTGGCTTAGGTGTTCGCACCACTATCTTCTTCTTGAGATGATTTCGGGGCTTTTAGTGTCCCTGCGGCCCGGTCCTCCACCAGGCCTCCACCCACAGGAAGCAGCCCGTGACAGCTGACTAACACCCAGGTACCTATTTTACTGCTAGGTAACAGGGGCATAGGGTGAAAGAAACTCTGCCCATTGTTTCTCGCCGGCGCCTAGGATCGAACCCAGGACCACAGGATCACAAGTCCAGCGTGCTGTCCGCTCGGCCGATCGGCTTCGTTATTACTTTTGTCCACCTCTTGTTCTTGAACAATATTATTGTTACATTAATGAAAAATATTACATTAGTAAAGAATACTTAAATATGCAATCTCGTTGGCTGTCATAGGAGGCCACCTTAAGGTGGTGTTTTCGGGGCTTAGCGTACCCGCGGCCCGGTTGTCGACCAGGTCTCTTTAAAGGCCCCTAACTTGAAAGGATTAATTTGATCAGAATTTGATCAAGCCACTAATTCAGTTTGTGATGATGTTACACATTATTGAATTATTTGGAGCACCAGTAAGCCGCTTTTTTGTACTATTTTTTTATAGCCAGGACAAAATAAAGCTAAAACCAAACTTAAATATTCCTAGGCGTAGTATAGTACATACATGTACTATATCAGGCCTAAGAAAGCTTGCATTAGGCCTAGGATGCTTAGGTTAGGTTTTATTAGCAACAAATATAAAAGCGTTTCCGGTTTGTCCGTATGCAATACCAGAAGTCTACTTTTTGATGGTCCATCACGACATACTTGTACTTTCGACCACACCGTTACTAAGAGTACTTTGACTTGAGTAGGATGGGGTGTTTAATCCTACCGGAACGACACAATTTGGGCACTGGTGAGAGAATTATCCGGTGAAAGCGCCAAGCCATTACGACTATATAGCACAGCGAAGGGGTCAGAATAAGGATTTGGGATGGGACGGGGGTTTGGGCACTGAAACTGTTGATAAAAGTGACCCACATCACGGATTAATCACGTCTCGAGTTACGTGACCTTTAGAAGTAATATAATTTAAAGTTGCAAACCCCACTCTGACCTCATTCTTAAGGTTATCTTGAGAGCGTACAATACTATCACAGAATGTACAGAAGCCCGTCAAGGTGGCTTGCTCCAGACACCACACCCAGAAAAGTCGGCAAAATTTTCTTGAAAGCTATTCATCAATGTCGAGAAGTGGCAGGTGGATAACGTAATCGAGTGATGTCGTATCGATAGGGAAGAATGGTGGAGGGCTGTGTCGTGGTGGAGTCGAGGAGGGTGGCGGCGGCGGTATGGGAAATCGGGCTTAGACCTAAGAACCACGCTTTTTACGAAGCGCAATAAAAGTAGTCAGACCTGTATGGGGAAATGTTCATACATTTTATTATTACTCGTGTTGTCGTGGAGCGGGTGTAGTAGCCGGCCCACTACACCCTCAGCTGTGGTACAAACTCAACAGCCAGTGTTGGCATTCTTATATAAAAGCATTCTTCAGCATCGACAGCTGTCTCACAACACCTAATGATCTCAATTACCAATAGTCGTTCTTTAAATTTCCATACAAATATAACAGGCAAGCAATGTGATCATTCATGCCATATTCACTTAACTCATATGTTCATGTATGTCGCAGTAATTTCCTCTCTATTTAAGTATGAATAAAATATGTTTGCCCCGGTAGTAATATATATATATATATATATATATATATATATATATATATATATATATATATATATATATATATATATATGTATATATATATATATATATATATATATATATATATATATATATATACATATATATATATATATATATATATATATATATATATATATATATATATATATATATATATGTCGTACCTAGTAGCCAGAACTCACTTCTCAGCCTACTATGCAAGGCCCGATTTGCCTAATAAGCCTAGTTTTCATGAATTAATGTTTTTTCGACAACCTAACCTACCTAACCTAACCTAACCTAACGTTTTCGGCTACCTAACCTAACCTAACCTATAAAGATAGGTTAGGTTAGGTTAGGTAGGGTTGGTTAGGTTCGGTCATATATCTACGTAAATTTTAACTCCAATAAAAAAAAATTGACCTCATACATAATGAAATGGGTAGCTTTATCATTTCATAAGAAAAAAATTAGAGAAAATATATTAATTCAGTAAAACTTGGCTTATTAGGCAAATCGGGCCTCGCATAGTAGGCTGAGAAGTGAGTTCTGGCTACTAGGTACGACATATATATATATATATATATATATATATATATATATATATATGTCGTACCTAGTAGCCAGAACTCACTTCTCAGCCTACTATGCAAGGCCCGATTTGCCTAATAAGCCAAGTTTTACTGAATTAATATATTTTCTCTAATTTTTTTCTTATGAAATGATAAAGCTACCCATTTCATTATGTATGAGGTCAATTTTTTTTTATTGGAGTTAAAATTAACGTAGATATATGACCGAACCTAACCAACCCTACCTAACCTAACCTAACCTATCTTTATAGGTTAGGTTAGGTTAGGTAGCCGAAAACGTTAGGTTAGGTTAGGTTAGGTAGGTTAGGTAGTCGAAAAAACATTAATTCATGAAAACTAGGCTTATTAGGCAAATCGGGCCTTGCATAGTAGGCTGAGAAGTGAGTTCTGGCTACTAGGTACGACATATATATATATATATATATATATATATATATATATATATATGTCGTACCTAGTAGCCAGAACTCACTTCTCAGCCTACTATGCAAGGCCCGATTTGCCTAATAAGCCAAGTTTTACTGAATTAATATATTTTCTCTAATTTTTTTCTTATGAAATGATAAAGCTACCCATTTCATTATGTATGAGGTCAATTTTTTTTTATTATAGTTAAAATTAACGTAGATATATGACCGAACCTAACCAACCCTACCTAACCTAACCTAACCTATCTTTATAGGTTAGGTTAGGTTAGGTAGCCGAAAAAGTTAGGTTAGGTTAGGTTAGGTAGGTTAGGGCGTTGAAAAACAATTAATTCAGGAAAACTTGGCTTATTAGGCAAATCGGGCCTCGCATAGTAGGCTGAGAAGTGCGTTCTGGCTACTAGGTACGACATATATATATATATATATATATATATATATATATATATATATATATATATATATATATATATATATATACAATACAAATTCTGTATTATAAATATTCATAAGAACAAAAATGCCGCCCCTCTCCCCCCTGTAGCCTTTGTAAATACTAAAATATGGATAAACAAGAGGAAGAAAATGAGTGGGGGGGGGCGAGGAGGAGAGAGGAAGGGGGGGGGGAATGGTGGCGAGGAAGAAGGGGGAGGGGAAGGCGTGGAAGATGGTAAAAATGATTACAGTGATGAGGCTGGTCGTGTGTAGTGTAGATGGTTACAGTGATTAGATGGTTACAGTGATGAAGATGGTTACAGTGATGAGGATGGTTATAGTGTTGAAGATGGTTACAGTGATGAAGATGGTTACAGTGATGAAGATGGTTACAGTGATGAAAATGGTTACAGTGATGCAGATGTGGCCTCTGTCACACACCAACTGCTGGGAACCTCCTCTTTAAATAAAATATTAAATTAAATAATCTTAAAGTGTTATTTAAATAAAGCCGTTTCAAGTTCAAGTTCTCTTACAAGAAAGTAATTTAGTTTGACAATAAAACAAGGTCAACGTCCAAGTTCTTCACACTCTCACTGGCCCAACCTCATCCAGACTTTACAATTTAGCAACCTCGATTCGAACTTCGAAATTAAAGTTAATGTGTCAAGTTAAATGGCAAGTTTTTCTCTGGATGCTCTGCATTCCATTCTCCAAGGCTATGGATCCCTACAATTGCACCAGAGGTGATACCCATATTATTATTATTATTATTATTATTATATTATATAATCCATTTATGAGAGCCATCTTCCATGGGATGTGTGAAATAACAGCAGTTTGAGAAAGAAAGCTATGACAACACGTCGCACATAATCAAATTTGGAATGATTATTGATCCTAGATCTTGCACGCTTAGCATGCAATGTGACTAAATATAGTAATAAAATAAGAGTAAAATTGAGGAACACGGAAAGGCAGACGAGTCGTTACATTAATTATTTACACTAATTAGGCAGTCCCCGTGGTGTAGAGGCAAACACTCGCCTGGCGTTTCGCGAGCGCTTTGTCCTGGGTTCGTATCCTGGCTGGGGAGGATTTAGTGGGCGCCAATCCTTAACTGTAGCCTTTGTTTACCCAACAGTAAAATGGGTACCTGGTTGTTAAACGATTTGGCGGGGTCGTATTCTAGGGAATATTAGGATTAAAGACTTGCCCGAAACGCTATGCGTGCTAGTGGCTGCACAAGAATATAAGAACTCTTATATATTTAAATAATAATAAAAAAACGGGAGCGCGATATAGTGCTATCCCTTCCAAGTTAGGCTCTATAGCATTTGGAAGGGATATGAAGACAAGGATCAGGGTAAGCCGGAGAGAAGGAATGGTGCCCAAGCATCTGGACCATCATCGGGGATCGAACACAGACCTGTAACTTGGCCGAAACTCTTTAGACCACTTTATTAACTTCTGCCATGGCCTCCAAGTGGTTGCGGGCCATGTCAGGAGCAGCAGAGACCAGTCGCGTGCCCACGAGGCCACACACACTAACAGTGTGTGGACAGTAACTGCAGACAAGGAAGTTTTGGGTGTTTATGTGACGGGAAAGCCATAGTATTTTCCAAGTAACATGCACTCTCCTGGTATTTACTCAGCCTAAACACAATATATAAATCAGGAATAAATGTCCCCGTCCATCCTTTTGTCAGGTTTACCCGAGGGAACTGTGTTTTTGTTTAGCCTCTCTCCCCGCTTGTTTTTTACTAGTGTATACACCCTTAATGTTTCAAATGGTCACAACATTAAACGCGCGCACTTACCTATTCCCAAAGTCACTCTGGAAAACTTAAAAGAAAGCAAACAGAGTTATCTATTATATTCCTTCTTTATCAACACTTAAATGTTACCCCCACACATGCATCTGGGATTGTCCCTTTTAAAACTTTACAATTTGGGATTAAACAAATAAAGGACTTCTGGGGTTCCAATATTTAACCACTTTTCTCATGTAGCATAAAACATTTATTCTTATTTTCTTCAAGCACGCTGTCAAACGGCAACACACCCAAGCTGTTCACAAGAACAGGAAGTTGAGAGTGACGGCGGGTGCGGGAGGTCGGTGCCCCCTAAGACACCGGTGAAGGAGATTCGCAGTACACCGTCACTGGAAACGAAAAAGTAATGTATAAGGCCAGTCACCACGACGACGACGACACAAACTGCAATCGCCCGCCATCATCGTTCATATGCTACTGACGCGAACCAATTAAAATGTTTTTTTTATAAAACAAATTCTGCAGAGCCCATGAAATCCTCATTTACAAAACAAAACTCAAAAGCGTCCTCAAGAACAAATAAAAGTAAATACTGTGTTGGTGCGAGTGTGTAATACAGATCGAAAGAAGAGTACACGCAACATACTACTGTGTCTGCATGAAAAATGCCACCCGACCCAAGGAGTGGTTTCACAGCACCGAGGCAGAATATGGAGGGAGGGGGGGGGGAGAGGAATAAACTTCCGGTGTCAACGCTCTGTGAATAAAACAACAGTGTAGCCACAGTAAACGTCGGGAGGGACACGCCACCACAACTGAGTACTTCCCACCTACCCTTCTACACACACACACACAAACTCTATAGAGCCCATAGAGACTATATAGAACTATATAGGCTCAGGAACTTGTACATTAGCTGATTGACCGTTGAAAGGCGGGATCAAAAAGCCAGAGCTCAACCCCCGCAAGCACAATTGAGTGTGTACACACACACACACACACACACACACACACACACACACACACACACACACACACACACACACACACACACACACACACACACACACACACACATTGATATATGTAAATGATCTCACGGAGGGTATTGATTCATTTCTCTCAATGTTTGCGGACGATGCCAAAAGTATGAGAAGGATTAAGACAGAAGAGGACTGTTTGAGGCTTCAAGAAGACCTAGACAAACTGCAGGAATGGTCGAACAAGAGGTTGTTAGAGTTTAACCCAATCAAATGTAATATAATGAAGATAGGTGTAGGGAGCAGGAGGCCAGATACAAGGTATCATCTGGGAGAGGAAATTCTTCAAGAGTCAGAGAAAGAAAAAGACTTGGGAGTTCATATCACGCCAGACCTGTCTCCTGCAGCACATATCAAGAGGATAACATCAGCGGCATTTGCCAGGCTGGCCAACATACGAACGGCATTCAGAAATTTGTGTAAAGAATCATTCAGAACTTTGTATACCACATATGTCAGGCCAATCCTGGAGTATGCAGCCCCAGCATGGAGTCCATATCTCGTCAAGGATAAGACTAAACTGGAAAAGGTTCAAAGATTTGCTACCAGACTAGTACCCGAGCTGAGAGGTATGAGCTACGAGGAGAGACTACGGGAATTAAACCTCACTTCGCTGGAAGACATAAGAGTTAGGGGGGACATGATCACCCCATTCAAGTTTCTCAAGGGAATTGATAGGGTAGATAAAGACAGGCTATTTAACACAAGGGGCACACGCACAAGGGGACACAGGTGGAAACTGAGTGCCCAAATGAGCCACAGAGATATTAGAAAGAACTTTTTTAGTGTCAGAGTGGTTGATAAATGGAATGCATTAGGAAGTGATGTGGTGGAGGCTGACTCCATACACAGTTTCAAGTGTAGATATGATAGAGCCCAATAGGCTCAGGAATCTGTACACCTGTTGATTGACTGTTGAGAGGCGGGAACAAAGAGCCAGAGGTCAACCCCCGCAAGCACAACTAGGTGAGTACAGCTAGGTGAGTACACACACACACACGACAAAGAGCGTTGGGAAGACGGGACACCACGAGCGTAGCTCTCATCCTGTAACTACACTTAGGTAATTAATTACACACACACTATTCCCCTTCTATACAAGGAAGGAGCAACGTCTTGATCTTATCCGCTCTCTCCCTGCAGCATTTCAACAACCTGTGGTTAACTTAGGTATTCAACAATGCTAGTTAATTGTCTCATTTATAGGAAGCTATGAATATTCTCTTGTATTCTCAAAATTCTTATGCTTATTGGAGAGGGAGAAGAGTCTTATTGAAATTTTAATCCAATCCAAACCGCTACCCAAATTGCTGTCCCAGCCTTCCTGTCTTCCTCCTCAGCATCAGATGACCTGGTTAAGGAAATTCAACCTGACACCCTGAGTGATGTAGCGGGGATACAGGACCCCCACTACACGGAATGCGACACGAAATGGGGAGCCATGGCAGACCCAGCACTCAGACCAGCCATGCCGAAAGCCAAGAAACAATCCAATTGGGACAGCCCCATTGTAGACAAAAGAAGCCACAGCTTTGCTGGAGGCAGCAACAACCCCCAGTGATCGTTCACGCCTCACAGCTGTGTAGGCTCTCCATGCAGGGGACTTCCTTTTGGCAGTCCCTATGTCTGCGACAGGCACACGTCTTGATCCGCAGGAGCTCCGTATTGCAGTCACTCTCCGTCTTGCTGCCCCTATCCACACTGTTCATAGGTGTATTTGCGGCGAGGCAGATGCTGACGAATATGGATTGCATGGCCTGCACTGTGGAAAATCTGGTGGTTGGCACACTAGACACGACGAAGTCAATGACATCATTAAAAGAAGCCTTGCTTCTCCTCAGTGTCCAGCAGAGAGAAAGCCCCGCAACCTACTGAACTGTGACTCTGTTAGCTTTGTCGACCGACAAGATGGAATCACACTGCGACCATGGAAGGGTGGCAGACAGTTGGCATGGGACTATACTTGTGTATCCACCCTGGCAACCACATACATCAACCTCTCTGCCGGCACAGCAGGAGCCGCGGCGACACGCAGAGAAAGAGACAAGTCAGCCAAGTACAGGCAATTAGATCATCGGTACAACTTCGTTCCAATAGGGTCTGAGACCCTATGCCCATGGGGAGAGAGTGCAAGAAGGTTTCTTAAGGATCTTGGTTCCAAGCTCATTGACACCACAAAAGGCCCTAGAGCAGCAAGTTTTCTCTTTCAACGCCTCAGTGTCGCGATCCAGAGGGGGAATGCTTGCTGCGTCCTAAGTTCCTGCCTGGCGTCGGAGGAGTTCGAGGAAATCTACAGCCTCTAGGAAGCGAACCTTTTTTTGTGACCTCTTAATGTTATTTGTTTGTACAAAATCAGATATGTAACTGTATAACCTTGCATAATGAAGTGTACACCATAAAAAAAGGGGGGTGGTAGGTGAAGCGAACACTCTTACGTATTCAGAGTTAAATGGCAAATTTTTCCCTGAATGCTCTGTGTTCCCTTCTCTGAGAGTCCCTATAATTGCACCAGAGGTGGTACCCCATATATATATATATATATATATATATATATATATATATATATATATATATATATATATATATATATATATATATATATATATATATATATATATATATATATATATATATATATATATATATATATATATATTAGTGTAAAAGAATACACAAGGGGAATAAAAAATTTCAGAAATGGTTGGGCACTTCCATGCTGACTCGGGTCCCGTGGGCGGTTTCGACCAACAACTGATTTTAAGCGGTTAGGTTAAGGCACGGTCGGCATGCAGGCGGGGTGGGGTGGTGGTCCGATCCCCCCAGGGGTCCCCAGGGTGCACCCGAGCAACTCGTGCCCTATCCTAACCTGTTTGTTTTTACTTTTTGTCTCGTGCTTTTAAGATGAGTCTAAGGCATCAAGAAGGGGGTCCCTACTTATGAAAGGTACAGAGGATGAATGTTCAATAGATTCAAACCAAAAAATACACTGGTGAAAGGCATATAAACGTTTTTGGAGAATTTAATAGCATGAGCAAAATTCACGACTTGGCCCGGGGTGTAACCAGAGTACTACGGTATCAATTTGGGGGTCCCTACTTATGAATGGATCAGAGGGTGAATGTTCAATAGATTCAAACCAAAAAACACAGTTGAAAGCGAATATAGAAGTTTTTGGAGTACTTTAATGATGCTATGACTGAATAATATAGGAAGCCCTTGGCACAGCTCCATTTTCTGTAATGGTCAGAGGTGAGCGGAGAGAACGGGGCGCGATTTTTTGACCAATCAGGAGACGAGTAGAAAAATTCTCTTTCCGTCCCGGGTCATGGGCCAATCAGGTGAAATTTTCCTTATTTGTCGCAGGGGTGTCACGTGACATGACGTCGGCAATAGGAACCCTCTACCTATGATTACTCCAGTGGGGTCAAGCAAACAAGCGGGGGTCAAGATTCCTTACAAAGACCCCGTTGGATATTTAGGTGTAGTAAGCCTTATCTTGAATTTGCATGATACTGTGGGGTACATTGACATGAAGTTCGAATCATAGAAAAGGATCTGCATGTGAGATGGGTCATATTAGGGTTTTAAAGAAGTTAAGATAGATTTAAAGATCCCTGTGTGCTTGATGGTGGGTAAATGTTCAGTCAATAATTCTCGTGTTTTTAATCTGAATGAGGGGTCCTAGTTTGCGTTCTAGTCGTAAAATGAGTTCCTTAGTATATTTGCTATGGAAAATGAGCTTTCAGTACTCTATATAATATGAAATGAGGTCAAGAAAGACATGTTTATGTGCGAGAAGAGTCAGGTTGGAAACTGTTTATTCCAGTCATCCCCCCTCGGCTTTGCTCTGTTTTCTGTAGCCAAAGTAAAGATTCCATTTTCTGTGAAATTCAGTTAAGTACTGGTGATTAAGGCATGCTTGCATTTGTATGGTTCTAACCTGTTTATAGATTTTATAGATATATTTGTCGGGTCTCAAATTAGATTTTAATATGAAAAATAGCATCAAATGTATGTCTATCTTTTGTAATAAACGTTAAAAATATTAACATTATCTGTGATATTTAAATTAATAGAATACAAAATGAATGCTAAATAGTGGGGCCTCAGCCATATTGTGTTGGGTTGGCGCCCCATAGTATATTTTTAACACTTGTAACTATTAAGGAAAATAGTTTAGTGTTTTAAGTAATTTAATATAAACTAGGAATCTGTTCATATTCCGTATTAAATTTCATTTTTTTTAACACCTTAATAGCTCACAGCTATTGTGGTGGGGGGCCCTAATAACTCATGTAACGCGACTACTGTTGCTATGCAATATGTTTTGATATCATGTGTAAAAATTTAAAAGTCGAATCCATCAGTTGCCTTTTTTGTCAGTGGTGGTATATCAAGCGCAAAGGTTTTCAGAAAATGTTAGACCTCCACCTTTTGAAAAGTGTGAAGATGAATTCATGCTAGTAAGAAGGGCTAGCAAGAGTTAGTAAGAAGGTGGCTAGCATGAGTTAGTAAGCAGGGCTAGCATGAGTTAGTAAGCCGGGCTAGCATGAGTTAGTGAGCAGGGCTAGCATGAGTTAGTAAGCAGGGCTAGCATGAGTTAGTAAGCCGGGCTAGCATGAGTTAGTAAACAGGGCTAGCATGAGTTAGTAAGCAGGGCTAGCATGAGTTACTAAGCAGGGCTAGCATGAGGGCTGGCATGAGTTACTAAGCTGGGCTAGCATGAGGGCTGGCATGAGTTAGTAAGCCGGGCTAGCATGAGTTAGTAGGCAGGGCTAGCATGAGTTAGTAAGCAGGGCTAGCATAAGTTAGTAAGCTGGGCTAGCATGAGTTAGTAAGCAGGGCTAGCAAGAATTAGTAAGAAGGGCTAGCAAGAGTTAGTAAGCAGGGCTAGCAAGAGTTAGTAAGAAGGGCTAGCAAGAGTTAGTAAGAAGGGCTAGCAAGAGTTAGTAAGAAGGGCTAGCAAGAGTTAGTAAGCAGGGCTAACCACTCTAATTAAACAACTTGCTTTAAGTTCATCTAATATTCCCATCGAACTGTTTTTTTTTTTTTGCAGCTTGGAAAAAATCATCATCAGGGCTAATCTCTGGGGCCCCCAAAACTCTGCACATTCTTGCCCTCCAACAAATCCCCCAAAGTCTTCCAGAAGCCCACCCAGTCACTCACTGGGAATAGACATGTTTTCGCCAACTGTATTTATTTAAAATAATACGTCAGATAGAAATTGTTTCGCATTGGTATTATATTTACTTTATAAATTTCCTTTATAAAAATGAAATGCCATTGTGCATTATGATCGTTTTATATTTGATATTGCATAAATACTTATGAGATTTCATAAAAAATATTTTAATGAGTTGGGTTTGGAAGGCTTTGGTTTTAAAATTATCACTTACATTTTTTTTAATAATAAAATTAGTAACATTGACAAAGATTTTCTCCTGAAAAATATTGCTTAAGACTTTTATGTGCTATAAAGTTGTTGAGATTTTCAATACTTAAAGTATCAATCGTTAAAGCTTTCTTTTTCAATCACAAAGAAAATCTTTCTTTCTCCCACATGTTTCATCATTTGCAGTGGATGCAGGGCAACCTTCGTGCAAGTCCTGGCTCAGTTCCCCAATGTCCAAACTATTGGATATTGCAAATTTCACTAAATGATGCGGTATCTTAGTTGCCCCCCTTCCCCCTCTAATTATAGAGATTTTAATCTCTAAACATTTGAGTGCCAAGAACGACTCTCGTGCAGGCCCGCGTTCAGTTCCCGACGTTCAAGCATTTTGGCTATAGTAAATTTCTCTAAATGCCCTGACCAACTGTTTTCGCCCTGTTTTTTCGTATCTCACCCTGACCAACTGTTTTTGGCTCAATTATAACCCATCCAGCCGCAGTCCGCTGGATAGAGGGGCAGTGGGCCTGATAAAAAAAAAAAATAAATTGTTAGACTAGCTCTTTACATATACTAGTTGTTTAATTTAGAAACTGCTACTAGTGCGATGATGCAACAGGAGCCAGTACACATCTATGGATCAACCAATAAAAGAAGCAGACATCTAGATGTTACTACTGCTCAGCTTAGGCCCCCCCCTCACTGGATGGGCGGCGGTGCGCAGGAAAAACATAAATTATGACACTAGCTCTCCACATATCCCAGTCTTGGTTTTAATTTAGAAACTGCACTTGCGGTCTTTCTTGTGCCCCATTGTTGATGTGTGACAATGACCATTGGATTTTTCAAAACTAGCTCATTAAGATTGCAAAAACTTGCTTTAGCTAAATAAATTGTGTAGGTTCTGACTCTGAGGCCCATTATGCATCGCTGCAGCCCTTTCCGCTATTGCCCGCAAGATGGGAATAGGGGCTGCATTAATAAATGAATTAAAACTAACATTCAATTATATATTCTCAAACTTATGCAAAAAAAAAACTTACAATCACATTTGCAAACTTGCACAAATTAATTTTGGCAATTTCGTTTAACCATTTTTTTGTTTGTTTTCTTGCTTGAGCCAAGATGAATTGTTGGGCTCATTGCCAGAGTCCATTACCCGCCGTGGTAATCCTTCCCACTACCCGCCCCACAAGATGGGTATGGGATTCATAATAAATGAACTAAACTAGCATTCAATTATATTCTCAACAAACTTATGCAAACCCTATATAATTACATTAGCAGGCTATAACCCCCCCCCCCTCGAATTACTGGCAAATTATGGATATTAAAGAATTAAAGTAGGAATATATTTTCACATTAGCTTAATATAACCCAAATTTAACACAAATTTGTCCCAATTGGAGGGGGGGGGGGGTTATAGGCTAGGTTAAGGAAAATTTGATTATTTAATGATAGAGATATGGCGAATCTTATCATGTTTCCTAAGAAAATGTGACAAATGGAGTTCAAATCCATTTATATGAGGTTGGGTTGTGTTTGAACTGATGTAGAGAAAAATGGCCATTAAACCCATAGTAATAGAAATTAGGTTGGGATGGGTTGGCTGTGTCCCAAGAATAAGATACCATATTGTGGTGTTTGTGTGTTACTGAGGAAGTCTTGGTTGTAGGGTTGATATAAAGCCATTGCTTAGTTACTGACTTTACTACTTAAACTGATACATGACTAGTAGCTTCCAAGCTTGGCGGGCGTCCTGTACGCTCCTGTTTACCTTCCCTGGCGTTTGCTCCGCCGCACATAGAAAACGGATGGTACCATTTTCTGTGAACATGACATCCCTCCTCTTCTTTAAAAAGAATGAATACAGGATGTCTACCATGCTTGTAGGCACAAAGCAAAGTTATTGACACAAAGTAAGTTATTAACATTTCAAGAGATATTGCATACATTTAACATTAATTAAGCACACAAAGAATTTAAACAACTTAATCTTTACCACAAAGGATTTCAATGTTAAAAATACATATGCAATGTTAAACAAACATGAAAGAAACTGTAATACAAAGTTACAAAATATTGAATGAGATATCTGCATTATTCAAACAATATTAAATTTAGTTCAGCATAACAAGTAAATACTTTGCATTACATAGGAACACAATTAATCATCAAATCGTGTAGGGCGTTTAACATGACGTTTAGGACGAGAGTCCCCAAATACAATAATATCCCTTGATGAATTGTTTATTGAGTTATAACTCATTTTTTCTTTTTCTTTTGCACGACTTTGCACTTCATCATTTTCTACACTAGTTGGAATCACTTTGAAATAGGCCATATTACGTGTTATACTATGATCTCTATTACTAGCTGTTACCATAGTTCCTTTTACACTAATCACTTTATATGGTTTTGTATCATACGGCATATCTAGCTTTCCCTCTTTTTTCTTCTTAACGAGAACAGTATCTCCAACCTTTATGAATTGTTCCTTTGCACGTTGATCATGAGCAATTTTCATTTTGCCCTTGGCTAGTGCATCCTTCTGAGCGAGACGTTTATCCGTTATCACGGCTGGCATGACGGGTAGTGCGATTCTCATAGGACGTCCAAATAAAAGTTCGCCAGGCGACTTGCCCAGTGTCCCATGTGGTGTTGCACGGTAGTTCCTGAGAAAAGCATACATAGCTTGTTTCCAGGATCGTCCTTCGGTATGAGCACAGCGTACAGCTTTCATGAGAGATTGCATGAATCTCTCGACTTCTCCATTTGCTTGAGGATGTAGTGGCATCACACGGCGGTGTTTGAATCTAATATGCTCAGCAAAGTTGACGAAGTCTTGTCCATTGAATGGCGGTCCATTGTCCGTCTTGACAACTTCAGGAATGCCAAAGTTTGAAAAGATCTTGTCGAGTTTCGGGATGACGGCCTTTGCAGATGTGGAAGTGATGATTTCTACTTCTGGATAATGTGAGTGATCATCAATGACTACCATCATGTACTCTCCAGTTGGTAGTGGTCCGCAGAAGTCCATCGATACTTCCGTCCATGGTGCAGCAGGTAGTGGTGAAGGTTATAGAGGTGTTGGTCTTGAAGAATCCACTGCAGCTTGGCAAGGGACACAGGCATCATGCATATCCTTTGCTTGACGATCAATGCCAGGAAACCACACCTTTTCTCGTAGCAGCTGTTTGGTCCTAACAAGACCTTGGTGTCCTTGATGTGCAAGCTTCAGAGCACGTTGCTGGAGAACAGCTGGAATGACGATACGAGTACCTCGCAGCACGGTGTCGCGTTGTTGCGTAACACTTAATTCTGTCTGGATGCGTTCAAGTGCTTTGAATGCATCTTGGTCAACTCCTGAGGGTGGGATGCGTGGAAACTTTTTCTTATTCAATGCATCCACTGTTGCTTGCAGAGTTGGGTCCTCTAGGGTTGCAGTACGGATTTCATCAAGAGTGAGAGCCTTAGGGACTGCATCACAGGTTACAGAGTGTACATATTCCTCGGCAACTTGCTGATGCTTGGTGATGGTGAAACTGTTGGCAGGATGTCGACTGATGTAATCAGTGGGATTGCATGCACCGGCTTTTACTTCACCGTAAAGTTGTATGGTTGCAGACGAAGAGCCCATCTCTCAATGCGAGCTGGTGGTTTGGACTTTGGATTATTGAAGATGGTCTCCAACGGTTTGTGGTCAGTGACTATCGTGGTGAAGGGCGCACCAAGCAGATACACATTGAAGTGTTCACAGCCCCATACAAGAGCAAGAGCTTCCTTCTCTGTCTGACTGTATCGTTGCTCAACATCTGTGAGAGAACGGCTGGCGTAGGCAATTACTACTCTGGAATCTGGTTGACCAGGTTTGTGTTGGGCTAAAACAGCACCTAAACCAACAGGACTAGCATCCACCGTTAACTCAGTGTCCATTGATGGATCAAAGTACGCAGCAGTCGCATTCTCTACTAGTGCATCTTTCACAGCATCAAATGCATTTTGCTCGATATCGCTCCAGTACCATGATGCATTTTTCTTCAGGAGCTCACGTAGAGGCTTCGTAATGGTAGCAAAATCTGGAATGAAGCGAGAACAGTAGTTTGTCATTCCCAGAAAACTATGTACTTCAGTGGACGTTGAAGGAGGTGCAGCATTCTTGATATCTGCAACTTTCTTAAGATCTGGAGACAGACCTTTGTCACTAAGTACATGTCCAAAGAATTCAATTTTACGTTGATTGAACTTACACTTTGCTCGGCTTAACGTCAGATTCTTTTCTCGTAAGCGTTGCAATGTTGCACGAAGAGCTTTATCGTGTTCAGCTTGGGTACGGTCATAAACAATGATGTCATCAGACATGCTGTCAGCATTAGGTATATCTCGCAATACCTGGCTGATGATGTGCTGGAATACCTCGGCAGCACTGTTAATTAATACCAAAACTCAGGCGCTTGTACCTATACAGACCTCGATGTGTCGTAAACGTTGTGATGAAGCGACTCTCATCATCAAGTTCAAGCTGATGATAGCCCTTGTTTAAATCTAACTTGCTGAATACAGTTGTACCATTCAAGCAGTAGATCATATCATCTAAAGTGGGTGTAGGATGGCTTTCACGCATTATTGCCTTGTTGGGAACACGCATGTCCACACAAATGCATATCTCATCTGGATTCTTCGGCTTTGATGGAGTGACAATTGGGCTTACCCATGGTGTTGGGCCTGTTACTGGTTCAATGTTATCTAGTTCCTTCAGCCTATCCAGTTCGGCATCGACTTTCTTGCGAGTATGGAATGGTTGTCGGCGATGTGGTTGGGCAACTGGAATTACATCTGGGTTGATATTCAGATGTACTTTGCTATCAGTATAACAACCTAAGGATTTAAATCGATCAGAAAATTCAGCAACAATACCATCAACATTGTTTGCAGATTCCACTGCTACAGCATTAGAAAGCTGAAGTAGCCCCAATTTGGTTGAAGTCTTGTAACTGAGTAGAGACTCCTTTACATTCCTAACAACATGGAATGTAGTAATGAGCATTGCATTATTTGACTTAATCTCTGCAGTGAAAGTTCCAATCACTGGCAAGGCTACCTTTGAAGCATAGGCAGTGGCTTTGCCATTATAGTTCTCAAGCTTAGGGAACTGTTTTTTAAATTTTTTATAGTGGCACTCAGCAATGGTGTCAATGTTTGATCCAGTGTCAATAAGAACTTTGAGACAAATACCAGCAATGTATAGTCACTGGGTTGACTATATTTTATAGTCACTGGGTTGTTTGGAAGATCATTCCATTCTGTGATTGCTTGTACTCCATGAGTATAATCACATTCACTGTCATCTGAGACTGGTTGTAATGAAATGTTGTCTTGTACATTATTAACATTCTGAATATGAGGTGCAATATTGTGTTTACCACCTCGACCCCTATGACCTGATCCTTGTACAGTGCTTTTATTCATTGACTGTGGTTTCTTTAATGCGGAACGACACATAGCACCAAAATGACCTAGTTTTCCACACTCATAGCACTTCTTACCTTGAGCAGGACAAACATTATCTTGCTGTGGGTAGTCTCCTCCACAATTGTAACATTTATTGTTGACACCCTCTGATGTGAATCGTTGTGACTGCTTGAGTCTTGTTCTGTAACAAACTAGGCTGGTTGTAAGAATTTTCCAGAATGTTTTATCTACAAGAGAGAATGGGAAGCTGGACCCGCATGGTGACCCGGGACCTGACCCCAGGGAATTTGCGGTGAAAATAATTGACGCCTTATTCATAGTTTCGTATAATGAATCATCCAATAGTATTCAGTAATTTAGAGAAAATAGTCTTTATTCAGGTTGCATTCAAATTGTATTATATAGTTATAATATCAAGAGTATTCTAATTATTGAGTTAAGTCACCATCAGTGACGTCACGAATCAGATCTAAGTTGTAAGGTGGAGTGACCGGCGGTCATAGGTCATCAGAGTTGACATGTCCACTATTTCTCAAAGTTCAAACAACCATTTGGTGATCGGGAACAGCTCTGCCGTTAGATGCTTGTGTAATTTAACTTCAGTAAAATAATTCAACCAGTCTGGATCAATTTAGTACAACAGAGGTTAATTGTTATAACTTAAACCTTGCTAAGTAACTTGGTAAGCGATGTGGAACAATACAATGCTCTAGTCTGGGGAAGACCAGAGAGAGGACAGTTAGTGTGGTTTGAGAAACAACTCGGGCAGGTGGCCTTACCATCATCGGCCTCCCGACAGCACGAACATCTAGCTGGTCGCCCAAGGTAGAGTTGCTTTATGAGTTCTTATAGGGATAGTCAATTCATTGCCAAGTTGGGAGTGGTAGATTGATAGGGAATGCACACATTTAGATTTTGTTTTAGTTTTTCTTTTAATAAATTAATTAGTAAATATTCTGCATTTTCATTATTTCCATGTGTTTGTTATATTTATGTGAACTTGTCCTGGTCACGTGGTCCACACGAGGCAGAGTTGAATTGGGCGCCGATTCTAACATCGTATCGGAATTCATCATTCCCGTTTAATTAATTCCACACTCAAGTTTCCAAGGTCATCGGTTACTAGTGGGGATCAAGCCCCAAGGTTGATTAATTAGCATGATCGATCCAGACCTCGATCATTGCTCTGTGTTACTGGTCTGGTGGTGGCGGCGGAGGCGACTCTAGGGTTTTGCTCAAAGCCTATGTCACGTCATACGGGTTGTAGAATCCTAAGTCGGTCGGTCATAATTTACCTGCCCGAAACGCATTGCGTAATAGTGGCTTTAGGCATTGTATGTACTAGCTCAATCTATATATCGATCCATTAATGTAACATTACTTGTATGTATGTACCTTACCTGAATAAACATATTTATTTATTTATTAATCGTCTTAGGACCACGTGGCATGGAGTCGGCTTTAGTAAAAGTTTTGGAGTCCCTTGTAGAGAATGAAAAAGTAAGAATACGGGTAGAGGAGGAAGAAGAAGGAAAGATAATTCAAGAACACCCTCCCCGTGTTAAAGTTCCTTGACTCCAGTTGTGATGTGGTTCTCGGCTATATTTACTGTTAGGTTTGCTATGATATCTTCTTTGATTACGATGTCCTCCCTGAACCTTACATACCTCATCACTGTTAGTAACAGTGGCAGAACCGTTGTTGGCACTGCACTCCATGACACGAGCATCACGTGCAGCATCTTCCATTCGACGAGCAATATCCAGTATCTTGGTAAGAGAACTGTCATCATCAACAAGTTCTAGAGCTCTTCGTCGAAGACGTGTAGATGTGCATGTTTCAATTATTTGATGTTTGATTTCTTTGCCAACATCAGCAAACTCACAATGGACTGCTAAACCCTGCAGACGTGTGTGGTATTGATCAACGGTTTCATTAGAGAGTTGTCTGGCTCTCCTGAAATGCATAATTTCCATTGCAGTATTTTGCCTTGGTTTGAAATGCTCTGTTAGTTTGGCTTTGGCAATGTCATAATCATTGGCACCACCAGTGTCTTTCAGTGTATCAAAGATGTCACAAACTCTATCACCTACATAACGAAGTAGAAAGGCAAGCTTTCTTTCAGCACTTTTCATGTCAGAAACTATCAACAAATTTTCAAACCTTTTAAGCCATTTGACCCACCACTGTGACAGATTTGTCTGGTCACAGTCAGGATCAAATGCAGGAAACTGAGGTATATTTGCCATTTTTACTTTTTTTTACTGAATAAAAGTAAACCTATCACTTAAAATGTTCCTCAGAATACTAAACACTTACTGCACTGTATATGTTAGTCAAGAATTCACTGTAATTACTTTAATTTTGCAAAGCACACAAGCATTTTAATGCAAAAAGTTCACAGCAGAGCACAATACAGCAGCAACTGACTTCTTGCCTGGCCCTTGTGTACATGTGTTGCTCCTACTCACAGCAGTACAGCAGTTGTGTTGTCAGCAGTTGGCACAGCAGTTGGTACAGCAGTTGGCAGCAGTTGGTGCAGCAGTTGGTACAGCAGTTGTCAGCAGTTGGTACAGCAGTTGTTCACAGCATGAAGAATTTTGTAGCACGAAGCGTCGTTTCGTAACCACAACATCAGATTTTGTACACATCTAAGCGTCGTTTCGTACACAGCATCGGCTCAGATTACTCAGTACACAGCTTGAGTCAGTACATAGCTTGGGGTAGCACATAGCATTGGTTAGCACATAGCATTGGTTAGCACATAGCATTGGTTAGCACACAGCATTGATTAGCACATAGCATTGATTAGCATACAGCGTCGGGTATGGTGCTCACAGCACGATTTCTCCTTCCTCCTCTGGGCGAGACAGCATGCTCCTTCCTTGTTTTAAGTTGAACAAAATACCTGCGTTCCCAGTTCATCCTCGTCGCCAATGTGGTGTTTGTGTGTTACTGAGGAAGTCTTGGTTGTAGGGTTGATATATAGCCATTGCTTAGTTACTGACTTTACTACTTAAACTGATACATGACTAGAAGCTACCAAGCTTGGCGGGCGTCCTGTACGCTCCTGTTTACCTTCCCTGGCGTCTGCTCCGCCGCACATAGAAAATGGATGGTACCATTTTCTGTGAACATGACACATATATGGAACCAAGATCTTGGTATCAGAGGTATGGGCAAGGGTGGTTGGGTTGATGCAAAAACATCACTTTCGGCGACCAGACATTGAAGATGCGCATTAAATTTAATTGGGATAGGTGAAACTTGGTCAAATTGGGGCTTTGGTTGTGATATGAAATTGTAAACTCGTGTAAATTTGGCAAGAATTGGAATAAATTAGAATAAATTGGATCAAATTTGGTGGAAATTGGATTAAATTAGGATAAATTTGCCCTTAGCTGTGTGTTAGGTTAGGTCTGGTTTCGTAGGATTGAAGATATATAAACACATCTGGATATTTGGAAATAGCTGGATGGACACTGCGCTATTACTATGAAATGGTCTTGGGAATAGGGCGTGACATAGGACACCTGGATATTAGATATTGAAAATGCACATTAAATTTATATGGGATAGGTGAAACTTGGTCAAATTAGGCTTTGGTTATGCTATGAAACGGACAAACTCGGGTAAATTTAGTGGAAATTGGATTAAATTAGGATAAAATGGGGCAAAATTAGGTGGAAATTGGATTAAATTTGGATAAAATGGGGGCAAAATTAGGTGGAAATTGGATTAAATTGGGATAAATTGTCATAAATTAGGTGGAAATTGTCGTAAATTGGGATTCATTTAGCTAAATTTGGCTAAATTTTACCTTGGCTGCATTAGGATAGGACTGGTTTCCTATGAGTGATGATATATAAGCACATTTGGATATTTGGAAATAGCTGGAAGGACAATGCGCTATTACTATGAAATAGTCTTCGGAATAGGGCGTGATATGGGGCAACTGGATATTGGATATTGAAAATGCACATTAAATTTGTATGGGATAGGTGAAACTTGGGTGAAATAGGCTTTGGCTGTGATATGATTTGACATATTTTTCCCTATATTTAATAGGGAATTGTCATTAATTGGGATGAAATTAGGTAGACGGCCACAGCACTAACTCTATGAAATGGTCTTGGGAATGGGGAATATGTGGTGGCTGGATAATGGGCATTGGAAATGAACGTTATTTTTAGATGAGATAGAGAAAACTAGGGTGAACTGGGCTTTGGCTTGAACAAATCAGGCCTATTCCTGGGGTGGGGTAGGGGTTTGGTTGGGGGGGGGGGGGGGAGGAGGGACAGTGAAATTTACCTTTGGTTCTTATATGATTACCTTGAGGTGCTTCCGGGGCATAGCGTCCCCGCGGCCCGGTCGTCGATCAGGCCTCCTGGTTGCCGGACTGATCAACCAGGCTGTTGGATGCGGCTGCTCGCAGCCTGACATATGAGTCACAGCCTGGTTGATCAGGTATCCTTTGAAGGTGCTTATCCAGTTCTCTCTTGAACACTGTGAGGGGATTGCCAGTTATGCCCCTGATGTGTAGCCCCTGATTAGTTACATTTAAATTTAGTTTTAGTTTTTTGTTCATAATTGGAGATAACTTTTGGTGGACTTGTCTTTAAACTGGAGTAAATCAAAATAACTTTAGCTTGGGCTGTTCTTTTTAAGCTCTGGGAAATTGGGCTTTTGGTTGTGCCATACACAACAAAATTTAGGTAAAATTGGTAGAAATTGTCTTTAATTTGATGAAATTACCTGGAGGGGTGCAGCACTAACTCTTATGAAATGGTCTTGGGGATGTTGTATAAAAGGGATCTCCCGCATGTAGCGGGGGAAAAGGGTTCGAGAGCCGCATAATTGGTTTGGAAACTGAACCCTACATATTGTTTAGCTATGCAAGTGACAATCTCTTGAAAGCTCGTTACGCGATTGTCACTGCTACATACACACACACATATATGCACCCTAAGTGATTCAAAAAGAGGCTTGCAACGGTCTCTATGCAAGGCACTTTTACATCTATGGCCAGTCCGCAGTTGCAGGTCTCACTCCACAACCGCCTAACCGGAGAGCCACGTGCATCCTTCACCTACAGTAAGCAAATATTTTGGTTACTTTGCTAAGATTCCTGGCAGCGCATCATTATGAATGAAGTACTAGGGTATTTCTTGGACTCCATTGATGGTGTTATCTCTGAATTCTGCGAATTTTCTTTTCGTATTCCATTATATAATGACGCAAAGTATGCGAATAGTTAAACTGGCTCAATGAATTTGTGTTAGCTTGCTAATGTAATTATATGGGGTTTGCATAAGTTTGTTGAGAATATAATTGAATGCTAGTTTAGTTCATTTATTATGAATCCCATACCCATCTTGTGGGGCGGGTAGTGGGAAGGGTTACCACGGCGGGTAATGGACTCTGGCAATGAGCCCAACAATTCATCTTGGCTCAAGCAAGAAAACAAACAAAAAAATGGGTAAACGAAATTGCCAAAATTAATTTGTGCAAGTTTGCAAATGTGATTGTAGGTTTTTTTTTGCATAAGTTTGAGAATATATAATTGAATGTTAGTTTTAATTCATTTATTAATGCAGCCCCTATTCCCATCTTGCGGGCAATAGCGGAAAGGGCTGCAGCGATGCATAATGGGCCTCAGAGTCAGAACCTACACAATTTATTTAGCTAAAGCAAGTTTTAGCAATCTTAATGAGCTAGTTTCGAAAAATCCAATGGTCATTGTCTCACGTCTACAATGGGGCATGAGAAAGACCACAATTGCAGTTTCTAAATTAAAACAAAGACTGGGATATGTGGAGAGCTAGTGTCATAATTTATGTTTTTCCTGCGCACTGCCCATCCAGTGGGGGGCCTAAGCTGAGCAGTAATAACATCTAAAAGTCTGCTACTTTTATTGGTTGATCCGTAGATGTGTACTGGCTCCTCTTGCATCATCGTATTAGTAGCAGTTTCTAAATTAAACAACTAGCATATGTAAAGAGCTAGTCTAACAATTTATGTTTTTTTTTTATCAGGCCCACTGCCCCCCTATCCAGCGGACTGCGGCTGGATGGGTTATAATTGAGCCAAAAACAGTTGGTCAGGGCGAGATATGGCTTCATTTAAAGGCTGATCTAACAATTTATATGTTTTTATTTTTATCAGGCCCACTGCCCTTCTATCCAGCAGACTGCGGCTGGATGGGTTACAATTGAGCCAAAAACAGTTGGTCAGGGCGAGATACGAAAAAACAGGGCGAAAACAGTTGGTCAGGGCATTTAGAGAAATTTACTATAGCCGAAAAGCTTGAACGTCGGGAACTAAACGCGGGCCTGCACGAGAGTCGTTCTTGGCACTCAAATGTTTAGAGATTAAAATCTCTATAATTAGAGGGGGGGGGGGGGGAGGCAACTAAGATACCGAATCATTTAGTGATATTTGCAATGTCCAATAGTTTGGACGTTGGGGAACTGAGCCAGGACTTGCACGAAGGTTGCTCTGCATCCAGTGCAAATGATGAAACATGTGGGAGAAAGAAAGATTTTCTTTGTGATGGAAAAAGAAAACTTTAACGATTGGTACTTTAAGTATTGAAAATCTCAACAACTTTATAGCACATAAAAGTCTAAAAAGACAACATTTTTCAGGAGAAAATCTTTGTCAATGTTAATAATTTTATTATTAAAACAAATGTAAGTGATAATTTTAAAACCAAAGCCTTCCTAACCTGACTCACTAAAATATTTTTTTATGAAATCTCATAAGTATTTATGCAATATTCAATATAAAACGATCATAATGTGCAATGGCATTTCATATTTATAGAGGAAATTTGTAAAGTAAATATAATACCAATGCGAAACAATTTCTATGTGACGTATTATTTTAAATAAATACAGTTGGCGAAAACATGTCTATTCCCAGTGAGTGACTGGGTGGGCTTCTGGAAGACTTTGGGGGATTTTTTGGAGGGCAAGAATGTGCAGAGTTTTGGGGGCCCCAGAGATTAGCCCTGATGATGATTTTTTCCAAGCTGCAAAAAAAAAAAAAAACAGTTTGATGGGAATATTAGATGAACTTAAAGCAAGTTGTTTAATTAGAGTGGTTAGCCCTGCTTACTAACTCTTGCTAGCCCTTCTTACTAACTCTTGCTAGCCTTTCTTACTAACTCTTGCTAGCCCTTCTTACTAACTCTTGCTAGCCCTGCTTACTAACTCTTGCTAGCCCTTCTTACTAATTCTTGCTAGCCCTGCTTACTAACTCATGCTAGCCCAGCTTACTAACTTATGCTAGCCCTGCTTACTAACTCATGCTAGCCCTGCCTACTAACTCATGCTAGCCCGGCTTACTAACTCATGCTAGCCCGGTTTACTAACTCATGATAGCCCTGCTTACTAACTCATGCTAGCCCAGCTTACTAACTCTTGCTAGCCCTGCTTTCTAGCATGAATTCATCTTCACACTTTTCAAAAGGTGGAGGTCTAACATTTTCTGAAAACCTTTGCGCTTGATATACCACCACTAACAAAAAAGGCAACTGATGGATTCGACTTTTAAATTTTTACACACGATATCAAAAAATGTTGCATAGCAACAGTAGTCGCGTTACATGAGTTATTAGGGCCCCCCACCACAATAGCTGTGAGCTATTAAGGTGTTAAAAAAAATGCAATTTAATACGGAATATGAACAGATTCCTAGTTTATATTAAATTACTTAAAACACTAAACTACTTTCCTTAATAGTTACAAGTGTCAAAAATGTACTATGGGGCGTCAAACCCAACACAATATGGCTGAGGCCCCACTATTTAGCATTCTTTTTGTATTCTATTAATTTAAATATCACAGATAATGTTAATATTTTTAACGTTTATTACAAAAGATAGACATACATTTGATGCTATTTTTCATATTAAAATCTAATTTGAGGCCCGAGAAATTTATCTATAAAATCTATAAACAGGTTAGAACCATACAAATGCAAGCATGCCTTAATCACCAGTACTTAAGTGAATTTCACAGAAAATGGAATCTTTACTTTGGCTACAGAAAATGGAGCAAAGCGGAGGGGGGATGACTGGAATAAACAGTTTCCAACCTGATTCTTCTCGCACATAAACATGCCTTTCTTGACCTCATTTCAAATTATATAGCTCATTTATATGAGCTTATATATTATATTATATAGCTTTATAGCTGAAAGCTCATTTTCCATAGCAAATATACTAAGGAACTCATTTTACGACTAGAATGCAAACTAGGACCCCTCATTCAGATTAAAACCACGAGAATTATTGACTGAACATTTACCCACCATCAAGCACAGGACTCTTTAAAACTATCTTAACTTCTTTAAAACCCTAATATGACCCATCTCACATGCAGATCAAAATCAAAATCAAAATGTTTATTTAGGTCAGGTACATACATAAAGAGATTTTACAAAGAGTGATGGATTTATAGTTAGGGCTAGTACATACAATGCCTAAAGCCACTGTTACGCAAAGCGTTTCGGGCATAAAAAACTTAAATGACTAAAGCTTAATAGTAATTGAGCATAAAGAGTAAAATGAAAACATGGAATGAAAACATAGCTGAAAAAGCAGCACAAATACAATTCAGTCGACAAACAGCGCTCTTTAAAAAAAAACAGACATTGGATGACATTAGAGGGGTATGGTAGGTTACAGGGAATTTATTAGGTAGTGCTTAGTTTTTATCTTAAACTGGTTGAGAGAGGTACAGTCTTTAACATGGTTGGGAAGGTCATTCCACAATCTAGGTCCCTTGATTTGTAGAGCATTTCTAGTTTGATTAAGTCGTACTCTAGGAATATCAAAACTGTATTTATTTCTGGTGTGGTGCTCATGGGTTTTGTTACAACCTTCTATGAAGCTTTTGAGGTCAGGATTGACATTACAGTTTAGCGTTTTATATATGTATAATACACATGAGAGAATGTGCAGTGACTTAATGTCTAACATATTCAGAGATTTGAGTAGAGGTACCGAGTGATGTCTGGGGCCAGAGTTGGATATTGTCCTAATAGCAGCTTTGTGTTGAGTAATTAGAGGACGTAAATGATTTTGGATAGTAGAACCCCAAGCACAAATACCATAGTTGAGATATGGATAGACGAGGGAGTAATAGAGTGTCACCAGGGCAGGACAGGGTACATAATATCTGATCTTAGAAAGAATGCCAACAGTTTTTGAAACTTTTTTTGATATATTTAGAATGTGTCCCTGGAAATTCAGCTTATGCTCAATGAGAATGCCAAGGAATTTGCCATCTAATTTGTTACAAATTTGGGTATTGTTTATTTTGAGATTTATTTGATTAGAGGATTTATTGCCAAGCAGAATATAGAAAGTTTTGTCAATGTTAAGGGTGAGTTTGTTGGCAGTTAGCCAAAGATGGACTTTATTTAGCTTAGTATTTACTGTGGCATTTAGAGCAAGGGGGTCAGGACTGGAGTAAATGAAGGTTGTGTCGTCAGCAAATAGAATTGGTTTGAGGTGTTGGGAGGCATTTGGAAGGTCATTAATGTAGGTGAGAAAGAGGAGAGGGCCAAGTATGCTGCCCTGAGGAACACCAATGTTGATGGGTAGGGTGGGAGAAATTGAATTATTCACAGAAACATAATGGAGCCTGTCAGTAAGGTAGGATTTGAGGTATTGCAGGGAGTGTCCTCTGACTCCATAATGATGTAGTTTAAGAAGAAGGTTTTGGTGGTTGACAGTGTCAAAAGCTTCACGCAAGTCCACAAATAACCAAACAGGGAACTCATTTTTATCAAGAGCTGTATGAATCGAGTTAAGCATACTAATAAGTGCATCATTAGTGCTTTTTTTTGGGTCTGAAGCCATATTGGCAAGGGCTAAGTATATTGTGTTTGGCTAGATAAGAGTAAAGCTGCTTATAGGTTAGTTTTTCTAAATTTTTTGACAAGTTTGGGAGGATTGATATAGGTCTGTAGTTGTTAACATCTGTGGGATCACCACATTTGTGGACAGGCGTTAGTCTCGCTTTTTTTTAGAACATCTGGAAAGGTTTGGAGTTCAAGTGACTTGTTGAAGAGCAATGCAATAGCAGGGGCTAAAGATCTGGAGGCTTTTTTGTAAATTAAAGTTGGTATCTCCTCAAGGGCACTAGACTTGGTTTTAAGGGAAAGGATTATCTCATTGACGTCAGTGGAATTAATAGGCTTTAGGTACGGAGACAGTGGATAGTTACCTGTGAGATAGTCCTTAACGTCAGTACTGGAAGATGGAATATCATTTGCAAGGGATGACCCAATTGAAGAGAAGAACCTATTGAACTCAATAGCAGAATCTGACGCTGAAAGCTGACCATCGTTATTGGAAAGGAGTGTTGGTTTGTTATTTAAAGTCTTCTTTGATCCCAATATTTGTGAAATTGTGCTCCAAGTTTTTTTAATGTTGCTCTTTATTTGGGTAAATTTATCTTCGTAGTATTTAGTTTTGGCTCGTCTAATTATCTTAGATAGCAATAATGAGTAATTTTTTGAGAATTCTTTGGAGACAATTCCTAACCTATACTTCTTCTCAAGGTCATGTTTTTTATTAATGGATTTAAGTATTCCCTTTGTAAGCCAGGGATTGTTAAGCCTTTTGGTTGTGACTTGTTTTGTAAGCATAGGACAGTGGGTGTTATAAAGGCTAAGAGTTTTTTGAAGAAAAGATTGCACTCCTAGGTTGATGTCCCCTATGTTACCTAACTCGGACTCCCAGTTGACATTATTCAGCAGCAGTTATAAAATTGTCTATAGCAGTTTTATTGTGCAGCCTAAAACTTAACTCCCTTGACTCTAGTGGTGGTTTGCTAATGTTAGTTAAGAGAAATGTGGGGTAATGGTCTGTAGTGCTATCGGTGATTATACCTGAAGTAAGCGGAGAGGTTATGTTTGTTCAGATGTGATCTAGAGTCGTGGCAGTACTATCAGTGATTCTAGTAGGTATAGTGATTAAAGGTATGAGGAAGCAGGAATTCATACAGTTGAGGAAGCTAACAGCTTGACTTAATGGTACAAATGATTCAGGCTCGCAGAGGTCAATATTAAAGTCCCCTGCGATTATTAGATGGTTTTTGTTCAGTCTGTTATCGAGTATTAGATTTCTAAGGTTTGAGTTGAATTCGGATACATCAGTGTTAGGAATTCTATAGACTGCACCCACAGACAGGACAGACTCGGCACCCTTGACTCTGAAGCTGGCGAAGATATACTCCCCACAGCAGTCTCTAGTTCTAATTTCTTTTAAGCATGTTAGTTCTTGGTGGTAGTAAAGAGCAGTGCCACCACCTCTCTGAAGTTGACGACAGTTGTGAATTGCCGAGTAGTTAGGCATGTTAAAGAGTTGAGTAGTATCCTCTTTCAACCATGTTTCAGTAAGTATAATAAAAGAGAATTTGTTGTCGATAGTTTCAATCAAGGCACTAACATCATCTAAGTGTTTACCTAGGGATCTAACGTTCAAGTTGATTACAGAGATATTGTGATTATGAGTTAATACATTGTTTACATCATGTGCTGCAAAATATCTGCAATTTAGATCATTAAAGTGATGATTGTCATAGATAGTGGATAAGAGGTTTAGTTCTGGGTCTATACTTGTCTGCATAAAAATGCTGATTGCAGGAAAACAAGGCAAGAAAAGCAAATTACAAAGTAGAATTAAGCTATAAAAGGGGGAAAAATTTGTAAACAATACTGTACAAAACAAACACAAAATGAACAACAAAAGAAAAAAATGAGGTAGCTTACAAAGGGCTTACAGGGGTACAATGGAGTAAGGGAGTATGGCTAGGCTAGGCAACCTAGGTAATAAATGAGATTAAAGAAAAAACATATAAACATGGACTATACAAAACAAAAGATATAGAAATACAAAACAAAGATATAAACAAGACTATACAATACAAAAACAAATTGAGCAAAAAAAAAGAAAAAATGAGGTAGATTGCTTACAAGTAGTCTCAGGTACAATGTAAGTAACAATTTGCAATTTGAGATACAGGCAAAGCCAGGGGTACAATGGAGTAAGGGAGTATGGCGAGGCTAGGCAACCTAGGTAATAAATGAAATCAAAGAAAAAGTTGAATAATAAACATAGGCAAATTTAAGCTAATGATTATTAACTATAAATAGTTCAGTTATGACTGTATAATTAATAAGACCTGAAGAAATATTAATGCACTCAATTAATTTAGTTCAGTAAATGACTAGTTAAGAGTAAGTTAAAAATTAAGTCAAAAAATGAAACAAGGAGACTTAGGACACCTAGTTCCACTAGTTGACAATGGGGTTAATTAAGTTAATTCATTGAGAGTGATAATATGGTGAGACAAACCACATTGGGAGAGGAAAGTGTTGAGGTTCTCTTCATTAGCAATTGTAAACATTTTGCCCTCTGCATTTTTTCTCACCTTTATCAGTCCATCTCTAACGAAGCACTGATGAATCGCATCTGGGTTTTGTTGACGGATTTGACGCAGGCGGTAGAGGAGTTGCTGTCTGTTCCTAGTCAAGCACTCGTTGATGTATAATCCCTTCGGTTGGGATGCAGCTGTCTGGACAAGATGGGATTTCATGAACTGGGAAGTCAGCTTCAGGCGAATTTTCCGCTGGTTTTGACCTGATGGATTCTTTTTGCCTACTCTGTAGGCAGCAATAACGTCAGTTTTGTTTAGAATGACCTGCAATTTGTTTTTTATGAGAGCCTGAGCTATTTCGACACACTTTTCACCTTCACGTTCCACAGGTATATCTTGGGACGACACAATAACAGAGTCTAGCAGCTTTTGTTGGTCTTGTTCTTCCTGGGAGATGGAACGTTGGGCGGATAATGTACTGATACATGCAGTCATTTTGCTGAGAGCTTCCTCCTGTTTTTTTATGGCTTCATCAGTTTTCAGAAGATTGTATTCCTCACGGAGATCATTCAAGTCATGCTGGAGTTGGTCTTGGCTAGCCTTTAAGTTTCTAATATCCTCGAGGAGGAGGGTTATTTCTTGTTGTTGATGTTGGAGATTTGCGCGGTTCGCTAGATTCTCATTTAGAAGACTCAAGATGATAGCATTTTGAGACTCGAGGACTAGGCACAACTTTTTGAACCACTGATTCTCGGTCCAGTTAGGGAAATCCGGTGAGGGACCGGAAGCTCGCTTAAATTGCGTAAACTGGGATGTTAGCATGTTAATAGGAGAGGATTGAGAGGACACCGCTCCCTGGCTCAATGGGGTGGAGGGGAGGGCAGCACCGCCGCCGCTTACCCCAGAGCTTCCAGACCGAGAAATAGTTGGCCGGGATGGATGATTTGTTAAGGGGTTTGTTGCCCTTATTTCCCTTCGCAGTCACATTTTTAGGAGACATGATTGGTTAGAATGGACTGGGGGTATATATTGTGAAGAAACTTGCGTCAGGCAGCGCGGTGGCGGGCAGCATGCACTGGTACTCACAGCCGTAGAGGATTGTTTTGAAATTTGTTTGAGATGGAATGAGTTGATTTTGGTTGGTTACTTTGGTTTTGCTATAACATGCTTGGACTCCACGTACTTAGATGTCTGTGGGTGGCGGTCTACATCATCTGGCGGTAGTTTAAGGGCCGAAATACAGCTTAGAGTGAGGAGCGTAGCGTGCACTCAACCGCGTCAGACGACAGACCAGAATTGCCTCAGATCCTGTTCTATGATTCGCCCTTCATGTCAATGTACCCCACAGTATCATGCAAATTCAAGATAAGGCCTATTACACCTAAATATCCAACTTGGTCTTTGTAAGGAATCTTGACCCCCCCCCCCCCCTTGTATGCTTGACCCCACTGGGGTAATCACAGGTAGAGGATCCCTATTGCCGACGTCATGTCACGTGACACCACTGCGACAAATAAGAAAAATTTCACCTGATTTGGCCCATGACCTGGGACGGAAAGAGAATTTTTCTACTCGGCTCCTGATTAGTCAAAAAATCGCGCCTCGTTCTCTCCGCTCACCTCTGACCATTACAGAAAATGGAGCTGTGCCAAGGGCTCCCTGTACTATTCAGTCATAGCATCATTAAAGTACTCCAAAAACTTCTATATTCGCTTTTAACTGTGTTTTTTGGTTTGAATCTATTGAACATTCACCCTCTGATCCATTCATAAGTAGGGACCCCCAAATTGATACCATAGTACTCTGGTTACACCCCGGCCAAATCGTGAATTTTGCTCATGCTATTAAATTCTCCAAAACGTTTTATATGCCTTTCACCAGTGTATTTTTTTGGTTTGAATCTATTGAACATTCATCATCTTGTACCTTTCATAAGTAGGGACCCCCTTCTTGATGCCTTAGACTCATCTTAAAAGCTCGAGACAAAAAGTAAAAAAAAAAAGTTAGGATAGGGCACGAGTTGCCTCAGGTGCACCCTTGGGACCCCTGGGGGGAACGGACTACCACCCCACCCTCCAGCAAGCCAGGTGCACGCCGACCATGCCCTAACCTAACCGCTTAAAATCAGTTGTTGCTCGAAACCGCCCGCCGGGGTCGAGTCGGCATGGAAGTGCCCCAACCATTTCTGAAAATTTTATTCCCCATGTGTCCTTCTTTTATACTACTTTTTTTTTTTGAGATATATAACAAGAGTTGTTACATTCTTGTACAGCCACTAGTATGCGTAGCGTTTCGGGCAGGTCCCTGGAATACAAACCCCGCCGCGAAGAATCGTTTTTTCATCCAAGTACACATTTTACTGTTGTGTTAAACAGAGGCTACAGTTACGGAATTGCGCTCAGTAAATCCTCCCCGGCCAGGATACGAACCCATGACATAGCGCTCGCGGAACGCCAGGCGAGTGTCTTACCACTACACCACGGAGACTGTAATATATATATATATATATATATATATATATATATATATAATATATATATATATATATATATATATATATATATATATATATATATATATATATATATATATATATATATATATATATATATATATATATATATATATATATATATATATATATATATATATATATATATATATATATATCACAACTCTCCTAAACACGAGAGTTAAGTATACAACTTTAGAACACTTTCCCACCAGGAGACTCGAACCCTAGCCAGCACAGAAGCCTTCCAGCAACTGGCATAACAGGTACGCCTTAACCCTCTGCACCACCGCTCAGACCCTTAAAAGAGATGGTAATTTCGGAGTATTTTTAAATACCCCAAAGATCAACACCTCCCAAGAGCACCAGAGCAAGTGAGGGGTCATTTTGACGTAAATTTCATCAAGTCCCTGTTAATATGGGAAGACACAGTGTCTCTGCTTAAGGCACAACTCTCCTAAACACGAGAGTTAAGTATACAACTTTAGAACACTTTTCCACCAGGAGACTCGAACCCTAGCCAGCACAGAAGCCTTCCAGCAACTGGCATAACAGGTACGCCTTAACCCTCTGCACCACCGCTCAGACCCTTAAAAGAGATGGTAATTTCGGAGTATTTTTAAATACCCCAAAGATCAACACCTCCCAAGAGCACCAGAGCAAGTGAGGGGTCATTTTGACGTTAATTTCATCAAGTCCCTGTTAATATGGGAAGACACAGTGTCTCTGCTTAAGGCACAACTCTCCTAAACACGAGAGTTAAGTATACAACTTTAGAACACTTTCCCACCAGGAGACTCGAACCCTAGCCAGCACAGAAGCCTTCCAGCAACTGGCATAACAGGTACGCCTTAACCCTCTGCACCACCGCTCAGACCCTTAAAAGAGATGGTAATTTCGGAGTATTTTTAAATACCCCAAAGATCAACACCTCCCAAGAGCACCAGAGCAAGTGAGGGGTCATTTTGACGTAAATTTCATCAAGTCCCTGTTAATATGGGAAGACACAGTGTCTCTGCTTAAGGCACAACTCTCCTAAACACGAGAGTTAAGTATACAACTTTAGAACACTTTTCCACCAGGAGACTCGAACCCTAGCCAGCACAGAAGCCTTCCAGCAACTGGCATAACAGGTACGCCTTAACCCTCTGCACCACCGCTCAGACCCTTAAAAGAGATGGTAATTTCGGAGTATTTTTAAATACCCCAAAGATCAACACCTCCCAAGAGCACCAGAGCAAGTGAGGGGTCATTTTGACGTTAATTTCATCAAGTCCCTGTTAATATGGGAAGACACAGTGTCTCTGCTTAAGGCACAACTCTCCTAAACACGAGAGTTAAGTATACAACTTTAGAACACTTTCCCACCAGGAGACTCGAACCCTAGCCAGCACAGAAGCCTTCCAGCAACTGGCATAACAGGTACGCCTTAACCCTCTGCACCACCACTCAGACCCTTAAAAGAGATGGTAATTTCGGAGTATTTTTAAATACCCCAAAGATCAACACCTCCCAAGAGCACCAGAGC